>NC_133472.1:13525006-13616790 GCF_025370935.1 Choristoneura fumiferana
ACGTCGGCCGCCAGCTGTTCGACGAGTGTATCAACGGGTACCTGCGCCACGCGACGCGCGTTCTCGTCACGCATCAACTGCACTACCTCAAGGCTGCTGATTACATCGTTATTATGAACAATGTACATCACTATAATTTTTCTATATTAGTTAGCTTAGTGAATTAACCACTTATGTCATTTTTGTAATAAAGTAATAATTCGTGTTTTATACGGCTTACGTGCCAGACCGTCCTAGGTCAGGGTCTGAGAATCCTCGTGGGCTACAAACTTCTCAAAAGGTTTACTCGAGTCGCTACCACTATCTTACTCGCTAATCCTGTTTCGGTGTTTAGAATTTACCTAAAGCCGATGAAATTACTGTCATATTGGGTATCTTATCGTAATTTAGTCTACTAGGTGGCACCGCAATTTCAATCCTTGGTTTTGCGGGTATTTTTCGCTGCAGGCGCCTACTTAAGTAGGTATGTTCTAAATAAAAGTTTTCTCATTACTCGGTGTAGCAAATACTTAACTTTAAATGTAATTGCGTTCACCCCTGAAATTTTTTTTATTAATACTTACATTTTATTATTGACTTCCCAGGGATCGGTTGAAGCTAAAGGAACTTACAGCGAACTTTTGAACTACGGAAAGGACTTTGCAAAATTGTTAAGTGCTTCACAAGAGAACGATGAAAAGGAAGAAGAGAAGCCTAAACCGATGTCGAGGCGAACTTCTGCCAGAGTATGTGCTTATTCCAAAAATACGAAACGCGTCCATTTATGTTCGTTTTCTAGCCTCTAATGATCTATTGTTTTGGCAGTTATCTACAGCACGGCGCCCATCGCTAACGGAGTCTACAACTGGGGCCGAAGTTCCGGCTCAGGAAATGGAAGAAGAAGAACGTGAATCTGGTTCTATGGGATGGCATGTGTATAACGCTTACCTGCGCGCCGGGGGGAAGACGCCGAGACTGCTGTTCATGGTGCTCCTACTAGTTATTGGACAACTGTCAGCTACCCTTTGCGATTATTGGGTCACTTTCTGGTAAGAAAACAAAGCTTAATCAATAATTACCAATTAGTCAAACAGCACTTTCTTAGCCCCAATGTTATTATTTCGCAGGACTAATGAAGTGACGCGCCAAAAAGAAAGAGAAACTAACAGTACCATCAAGGATTACGACCGCAATTTGTTAACACCAACAAACAGCTCATTCAATTTAGGCAGTTACTTCTCTGGAATTGAATTGCAACCAGGTAATTATAGCTTTTACATTCTACTCTGTTGTCCATGATGAATAATTTATTTATAAGTTCTGTCTGCCGCGTAAACAAAGACTTAGGTACCTACACGTATTCCTGGATCCTACAGGTTAATCCAACTCCAAATAATCTATACACTCGAATGTCGAATGTGCCATATTTAGAAAAAATCCTAATGTGTTTTCGTAAATAAGCAACAAACATCCACACACAATAATGAATTCATGTTTTCAAAGTCTTGGCCATGTCAATAAGTAAATATGAACAGACAAGAAATTGTTTCTGAATGGACATAATAAATAACAAATATTTTCTTTTTAGATTTGAACATTAATGCCTACATCGGACCCTTGGACACATCCCAGTACCTGTATGTGTACACGGCGCTCATAATATGCTGCATCTTCTTCATCACTGCGCGGGCGTATATGTTCTTCAAGGTTTGCATGACGTCATCGCGCAATCTGCACAACGACATGTTCCACTCGATGCTTCGCGGCGTGATGCGCTTCTTTGATAACAACTCCTCAGGTATTTCATAACACTGTCCACTTTGAGTACTACTTTACAATTATCGAAAGATTTGTAACTGTTATTTTTTTTAAACATCCCCAGGTCGCATATTGAACCGATTCTCAAAAGATATCGGTGCCTTAGATGAACTGCTGCCTCGTTTCCTCTTAGAGTGCATACAGATCTACTTGGTGATGTTCAGTATCTTGGCTCTGAACGCGGCTGCGCTTGTGTGGACGCTGTTGCCTACTACAATCATTCTGCTCTTGTTCTACACGATTCTCCAGATATACCTGAAATCTGCTCAGTCAATTAAACGTTTAGAAGGAACTAGTAAGTATTTTATCGGGTACAAGTACCAACCTACCACAGTCTACACATCTTTAAGGACCATTAAACTGACAACTGACCGTGGTAAATTAATTTTAGCTCGCAGCCCCGTGTTTTCGCATATGTCAGCCACACTCAACGGCATCAGCACTATCCGGTCAGCTGGAGCTCAGGAGCGTTTGATAAAAGATTTCGATCGGTTTCAGGTTAGTACGCACTTTTATACATATATTTTATTATGTTGTACAACACTATGGTTGCTTGCAATTTTTAACTCTAACTAAACGATTGTTGTTAGGATATTCACACGTCAACGTGGAGCAGCTACTTGGCCAGCGGAGTTACCCTCGGGTTTTGGCTCGATTTCATTTGCGTACTGTATTTGGCCATTGTCATCGTGGCGTTCCTAGTTATTGATAGCAGTAAGTAATAGTAAAACAGTTTCTTGATTTACTAATGTTTCGGCGAATCAAGTTTGGCAACCTGTTTCGTTTCGCAACTTTTCATTTTCCAACTTTTTAATATTTCTGAAATTGATAATATTTCAGAATTTTTATAAAACTTACCTAACCTAGAGGGTTCTACACGATAGCCCTGAAATAAATCCTGAAATATTTACAGTTTAAGAGTTTGCGAAATGAAACAGGTGGCCAAACTTTCTTGTTATATTAACATCAATTGACTGCATACATATGTATTAAATTTTAAATTACTTTTCTCTCCCCAGAAACCATATTCTCTGGGAACGTGGGCTTGGCTATATCGCAGACTCTGATTCTAACCGGAATGCTGCAGTTTGGTGTGCGTCAGACAGCTGAAGTAATTTCACAGATGACCAGCGTAGAGCGTATATTGCAGTATACACACATTGAACGCGAAGCACAATGGGACAAAGGAGGTACCTAACCTTTAAACGGCACCTATTTAAAAATAGCATTATTCTTACTTACTTTACATAGCTCGAAGTCCGGATGTAACGATTTAGAAACTTCAGGGGGTTACACACTGGAATGTTAGGAGAAGTTAGGGAAATAGTTAGTCAAATGGGTGATATTGTTTTAGGAATAATTCGAACAAGTAACTCGAGTAAGTAGACAAAAAAAATACACATTTATCTAAGACATATTAAATATAATGACCCGGATAACTCACGTCTTAAATCGAGTTTAGCTCGACATTTTTCGGGCTAATCCGTAGCCCTTCGTCTTCGGAGCAACGCGACTCAGCGGCTGCTGCAACACGCTCACCCTGACTTCGAAGACGAACGGCTACGGATTAGCCCGAAACATGTCGAGCTAAACTCGATTTAAGACGTGAGTTATCCGGGTCATTATATTTAATATGAGTGAGTCTCACGGTAGTTTCATGTTCAAAATTTATCTAAGACATTCAAAATTGAAACACCTCCTAATACTCCAGTGTATTACTTTCTGACATTAATTATCGTCATTCCGGACACCCCGTATATTCTATTTCATTATTCTATTTTATTATTTTTAGGTGTTTATTATGTATCTAAGTATGTATCTATCTATATAATTATATTTATCCGTTGCTTAGTACCCATAACACAAGCTTTGCTAAGCTTACTTTGGGGCTAGTTCAATTGGTGTGAATTATTTATATCGTATATTTACGCACACAGCTAAGGAGATCCCAAAGGGTTGGCCATGGCGAGGACGTGTCGAATTCCGCAACTGCTACATGAAATACAATATGGAAGAGCTGCCAGTGCTTAAAAATCTGAATGTAATCATAGAAAACGGTTGGAAGGTATGTTTACAAAAATGAATGTTTCGATCTGTAGTTTCGATAGAATGAGAAAACTAGAGAAACGGTGACTTTAATTGAGTTTTAGTTCAGTGCGGACTAGCTTGTTTAATTCTAACGTTGTTCTCTAGATTATAGCAAGTATCTTACGTGGTTATAGGTGGGTATCGTGGGGCGCACTGGGGCTGGAAAGTCCTCGCTCATCTCCTCGCTGTTCCGACTCGCTATCGTAGAAGGCGAAGTCCTGATTGACGACGTGGATACCTCACAGCTGGCACTTCAGGTAATCTCCTTAATACCTCTCACACTGTCACGTCGTATGCACTCAAAGGTATCTAAGCAACTCCTAAGCAATCGCATAATGCCTTGTGTGAGATTGATTTTGTTTATTACTCTTTCACGTTTAAAGAACTCAACTCAAAAATTTTATCTTCCGGGACAATAGGATAGTTTCTTTCTATCCCGGAATATTGCGTAGTTCTATACTATCTAAATGCGATAAATTTTTCCTCGACAGGAACTACGATCGAAAATCTCCATCATACCTCAAGAGCCAGTTCTGTTTTCGGCAACAGTTCGGTACAACCTAGATCCGTTCAACAACTACGATGATGAGCAACTCTGGCAGGCCCTTGAAGCTGTAAGATATATTTCACCTTTACACAATACTTTTAATGTTCAAAAACATCTATCATGTCATGACCATGAAATTGGGTTGATTTTGTTTCAAAATCAATAAATGATAAAGTTAAATCTGATAGTGCTTTTGGTAAAAAAATTGGCAGTAACTAGGTACATGTAATAAACATAGAAAAAGCCCAGAACTCGCGAACGGACCTAATAAGACTTTGGCGTCTATCTTTTAGTAAGTCAAACTCATTATTTACAGGTTGACCTGAAGTCGGCCATTCAATCGTTGGACTTCAAAGTGTCCGAGGGTGGGTCGAACTTCTCGCTGGGGCAGCGGCAGCTGGTGTGTCTGGCGCGCGCCATCCTGCGCGGCAACCGCATCCTGGTTTTAGACGAGGCCACCGCCAACGTCGACCCCAAGTGAGTACTACTACTTCCTTAAGCACGGTTTCCACCACGAGCGGAGCGAAGTCATTAATGACTTACGTAGTTTAACGTATAACTACTTATCGTCTGGATTAGTACTTTTACACCGGATCTCGATAAAGTTGTCGATGTAAATTAAAAAAGTTTTGAGTGGTTTGGGCACTAGGGAATGTTTTTTTAGTAAGTTTTTTTTAAACTAAAAGTTATTAATGCAGTTGCTCGCTGTTATGGTAGCTAATGCGAGTAATGCGATATTTTTGGCTGATTCTAATAAAAGTGGCATGGCAGGCTAAAGTTAATTCAAAAAAAAATATATATGTTTTTTACTTTTTTTTTTGCATAAAAACAGCTTCTTGGTATTTCATTTGTTACAAATATGTTAAAGGGAACAAAGTATTCCTAAAAACTTAAGGTTATGGTTCTTGAAATATTGATGAAGCAGGCTAAAGTTAAAATTAGACAGGCTAGTAGTGAAAAGTTACCAGGTTAAAGAGAATTATAATCAAAAATGAAAAGAAATGTATCATAAGTTTAAGAGGGCTGTTTCACCATCCATTGATTAGTGTGAACTGGCGGTTAGGTGTGATGCCGTCTCTATTTGTTTTGTTCGAATAGACGGAGACGGCATCACATTTAACCGTCGGTTAACGCTAATCAATGGATGGTGAAACAGCCCCCAAATAATTTCTTAAAAAAGTATGAGTCTTGGAGGCATATATGAGAAATAAAATTATTTCAAAATTATACATATTTTATACAGGGTATTTGTAATTTACTAGCATCCTTTTAACCCTAAACTCCTACCACTTAAACAAATGTTTTTTTTGTTTTACGACTTTTTAAAATGGAGCCGTAAAACAAAAAACATTTGCTAAATCATGTATATTTTTTATTTTTCCTTCCTGTTTCTTCGCTGATATTGTTCTTTATGTTCTTTGGAACTCAGCATAGAGTTTCTGGATTTATTTTTATTTTTCGTATCTTTTCTTTTCGTTCTCCCTTTTTCGTGCAACCTCTCTTCTCTTGACTTTTGTTTAGTTTTGGTTTCCCCATTACATGTCGCCCTAAAATATTACGAATTAATTACAAGACAATGCAATCAAATCAGTCCCTCCGATGAAATGAATGACATCAGATAGTAAAAACTGGCCAAATAAGAACGTACCTAGGCAAAAATACTCGTACACGAAAAAATTTTATTTTCAACAAGTAACGACACCACTATTTTATACGAATGATTTTTTTACAAACTATAAAATATTTTTAGTTATAAACAGGATCACCATGATTGTTTTTTTAATTTCAATCCAATAGTTTCACTTTTAGAGGGGGGAGGGGGACACACTCCAAAAAAAATTTGCAAAAAGCTATATTTACGAAAAATTACAGCTATAGTACTATTGGATCTAGTGCGGATAGATAAACAGACACAAGTGAAATTATAAGTGTTTCGTTTAATAAAAAGCAATTCTCTACATTTGTTTTGGTAGAACACTGTTAGTACTAGTTAAAAAAAAGTCCATAAAGTTATTCTTAGAAATTATATGCAATTTTTAAATAAAATAATTTATAGTTCACTTTTTTCTGCCATGAGTCACTTTAGTCTGTGCTTCAGTTACAGATTAAAGTGACACAGAATAAAGTGAAAAGTGGATTCCAAAAGACATTTACTCTAAAACCGTCAAAAATATGAATGTGCCACTCTTAATAACGTAAGTAAATACGTCATAATATCACATTAAAATGATTATCTAATAAAGTCCCATATAAATAACATAAAATAATCGAGACAATGTAAAGTTAAGATACCCGTTACAAACTCCAGTTTGCCGCCTTCGATCACTAATCGCCACAAAACTATGACAGAAGGTCTCTAACCGTTCGTACGGCGCGAGCCAGATATTGGCCGAATGTTTACCAGATGATTAAGGTGTGTCTTTCATTCTCCGTTGTGAGTGAGACCCAACAATGCGAACACACAGACTACAGTGAAAAAATCGCTGGACAAACTTTGAGTCTGAATATTGATGTATAAAAATGATTTATTTAGGACCGTATTATTATTAAATGAATATCGTATTATTGTTTTTGCAAATATTATAAAATATAATTTGTGAAATAGTACACAAAAATATCACAGGCCTAAAACCGGGAGCATGTCCCTTTTGGACAAGACAGACTACAGTGAAAATCGGTACTTACATTTATTTATTTTTTAAAGTAATAAGGTTAAATAAATAAAATGGCCTGGCCTCGGTGTAAAAGGTCTATGTTTACATATGTCAATTTTTATTTTTTCTGAAAAACGTATATTTAATGTACTTTGTATTCAAAAACTCATTGGCAGATTATAATGCCACTTTTATTAGAATCACCCTTTTAGTAAGTTCATTATTTGATAGGGCTAAACTAAAACTGCAAGTTTCAATGCGGGTTGTTTATATTATTTTACAAGTAGATAAAAGTGCACGATGATGCTGATTTTATTGTAGCCCATTTCTTCTAGAAAAAAGGTTATGTACAATTGAACATTGAAATAAAATAAACATGAATCATTTTTTTTTTTAGAACGGACGAGTTCATCCAAAGAACCATAAGGAAGCGGTTCGCGGACTGCACGGTGCTGACGGTGGCGCATCGACTCAACACCATCATGGACTCGGACCGCGTGATGGTGATGGACGCCGGCCGGCTCGTCGAGTTCGACCACCCCTACAAACTCCTCATCAACCCCGAAGGCTATTTCACCAAAATGGTTAAAGAAACCAGTGACAAGATGTCGGAACAACTTTTCCAAATCGCAAAGACGACGTTCCTTAATAGCGGCGGAGTCATAGAATAATCTTCAAGCCAGCGTCAAGTTGTTAAGTTTTAATTAATATTAAAGTATCTACGATTTGTCTAAGATAATGTTTTCTTAATTGGAAATACTTACCTTTACACGGTATTAGATTGTGAATATATGTAGTAATGCGACGAGTGGCTGTAGGTATTAGCGCTAGTTCAACTCGATCCGGCGCCAACAATCGAACACAGTAAGGTACTACCTATTTAAACGAAACGAGCCCTAAATGTGTTTTAAATCATTAATTTTAAGAATTCTTTTAGTCTTTATTTATTTAATTTAATGTCTGATCTGTTTTATAAGTAACTTAATTTAAAGTAGCCCCTGAAGAGAAGAATAAAGTACGGAAATAACTAAACTGCATTCTTTTAGATAAATGTGTAAGAGAAGGTAAACAAGATACCAAACCACGTGACTCGCACGTATTAAAAGATCATTCGATCACGTCCAGTCACCTTGAATTTTACTTGATCGGCTGCTTTACTGACTCACGTAGTCTGCAGGGCTAACTACGAAACTCGAAACTCGAAGTTCATATCATACCGTCCCTCTCGCTCTCGTATTAAATAGTATAAGTGTCAGAGGGAGCGCACGACACGAACTTCGAGTTTCGAGTTTCGTAGTAGCCCTGCTGGTTTATTTACCTTCGTAAAGAATAAAATACAGTAGGTATGTAACTAGGAGACAGTGTTAGTACGGGCTTAACTTTTTATTGAATGTCATCTAGTAGGTACGTATTTAGCAATGCCACTGTGTTATTGTAGATCAAAGTGTACCTATTATAATAATTATCAAATTAAATGTATTAAGCTCTAAATTAAATCGTCTACTTAGATAATGTTCATACTGAAAACTGACCATTGTGAATGCCATAGAGGTTATCCTCGAACAAATATTAAATTAAGCTTTATACCCAATCGGCCTTTTATTGTAGGTAATGTAGGTGTGTCCTCTATTACTCCATTCCCACTGTGCTTATACGAGCTAAATAGTTCGTAATTCCAAGTTCTTCATGCTTAGTTTGCTTAGTAGGTATAGGTAGAGTCATTTACGATGAACGGTAGTTATATTATGATAGCAAAAAGTAGGGGTGACTGAGCGATCTACCTCGTTATCGACCGTATTTTCCATTGCATTTATAAAATAGTAGCTGCTGGCCGTAATTTCATTGCGAAAGATTTCGTTTATTGCTAACCCGAGGCCACTATGGAATTCTTCGGAATACAGAGATTCCTGTATTAATCGAAGTTGCAAGCTGTCTGTAAGTCAAATTTAATCCAAATCCGTTTAGCTTTTTAACTAATAAGAACAACAATCATTCAGGCAGACAGACATACAAACAGATTTACATAGTTGCAGATTCGATGTTTTATTGAGAGGGGCTTGAAGGGTAGATTTCATCAAGATAAAGTAAACACAAACACAAAAATTAAAAAAAAGTTATAACAAAATGTTGAACCGACTACAAAAAATCATGAAAATAATTTTCTACTCGTACCATTCTAAAGTCAGTGCCTCAGCCGGAGTCAGCAGGAGTGGACCTATATATTATACCTAGTGCTTAACACGAACACGCGTGATTTTGTCAAAAGTAGACACATTGTATTAAGACCCCCGGCACGCGTCATCGTGAATGACTCTACCTATAGTCGTCTACCTCACCTCCATACTAGTTATACCTTGAGTGATTGAAGTCAATCACTGGCTTGTGCTGATGTACCGGTTCCAGACTGGTGGAAAAATATTTTCATGGTTTTTTGTAGCCGGTTCGATTTTTGTTATACTGTTTTTTTCACGCTATTTAGTGTACCTAAAAGATCGTCATGTTTTACGAAAAAATCCTTTTTCCGATGCAGACGTTTAGTATTGAGGAGTCCTGTCCTGGTGCTTCATCACCCATTCCATTTCACCATATGCATTACGATAAGCATAAATTGCTTAGCAAATGTGTTAAAGTAATTGAAATTCAACCCGTGAAGTACTTGTTATTGAGTAGCGAATTATTACTAAATATATCTAAATTACCTTATTTGTCCCTACAATATTTGAAGAGTTCCCTCAATTTCCAATCATCAAATTCTTTCCTTAGGATCAAAATGTTCAAATCGGTTCATAAATAACGGAGTTCTGGGGTAACAAACATAAAAAAATACAAGCGAATTGATAACCTCCTTTTTTTGGAGTCGGTTAAAAAAGCACACAAACTTTAATCTTCGCTCGACTGCGCTATAAAACTTATTAGGTACATATATACTTACATTCTTTACCGATGAGTGAAAGTGACCGATTACCAACGAGGGTATGTTATAGTGACGAAGCCGGGGGCCATAACATGAGGCCCGACATAAAATTTCTGTATTTTTTTATGTCCTCAACCGAGGACCGGGGGGGACCAGAAGGATAATACACGCGGTTTGGGGATCGCACTTTCCTATACATAATGTAATCTAATATGTAATTCTGTTCATGTCATCTAAAATAACACATACGAAGATATTCTGTTCTTAGGAACCATGTCATCCATTTTCATAACAAGATTAACAAAAAAAAACCGCCGAAAGAACTGAAAAGCAGAAAAATAAACCTTTTTTTTTTAATTTAACTATAATCTAGGTACTAGTTTGAAGTCGATGTCTCAGCACGAGCCAGCAGGAGTGGGCCTAGAGTCGTCTACCTCACCTACATACCTGCTATATGTATATGGGGCTTTAATCGCTCCTGCTGGCTCATGCTGAGGCACCGACTTCAAACTAGTACCTAGATTAAGGTTAAATAAAAAAAGGCTATCATTTTTTGCTTTTCAGTTTTTTCGGTGGTTTTTTTTTGTTAATCTTGTTATTAAAATTGATGACGTTGTTCCTAAGAACTGATTTTCGTATATATTGTTATAGTTTCTGAGCAAGGCCGCGGACGAACGGACAGACAGACATAGCGAAACTCCGTTTTGCCATTTTGGATACGGAACCCTACAAAAACATCTAAGGATTTTTTTAACATAAATTGTTATTACAACTATTAGCGATTTTTGAATGTGACAAACGTGTGTTCATGCAGCTCCCCCACCTCCACGCTGTAGGAACACATACACATCGCACAAATCCAACTGTCACCACCACAACATTACGTTGACACGTTTCGAACTCAACCAGAGTTCATCATCAAAGTAACACAAACGTTCATCATGCTACCAGATGTTAGACTAACGAACCAAAATAATCATTTAAATTTGTAGTTTAAAATGAGTCCTAACTGTTATTGTTTAAGCCAGGGATGTAACGGACGTGGTTTTATCGGAACCGAAAGCGGCAACAGATGTTTTCAATTAATTTATCAGAAATTGAAACGGAATGGGAACCGAAAACGGAACCGGAACCATAATCAGAACCTGAGTGATAGGTGAACGAGATATTAATGGTAGGTCTACTAAACCTGAGGGTTTATTGAGTAATAGTCCTCTTCACTAGTACTCCTCATGTCCAGTCGCCGCGGTAAGCATTGATATCTATATATATAAAAGAAGAAACTGACTGACTGACTGACTGACTGACTTATAGATCAACGCACAGCCCAAATCGCTGGGTCTAGAAACTTGAAATTTGGAATATATATTCCTTAATAGGTGTAGACGCGCACTAAGAAAGGATTTTTCGAAATTCCCACGGGATAGAGAATAAATGGTATTTATATTTTCACTTCAAAATGGCCCTATTTCAGTAACTATAATTATTAGAAACTTCAAATTTGGCATACAAGTAGGTAATACTAACAGCTAAAAACACTTTTCAGGATTTTACGAAATTCCCACGGGATAGTGAATAAATGGGATTTGTATTTTCACTTTTAATTAATGACCCTATTTCCGTAACTATAATTATTAGAGACTTCAAATTTGGTAAACAAGTAGGTAATACTAACAGCTAAAAACTATTTTCAGGATTTATCAAAATTCCCACGGGATAGGGAATAAAATGGGATTTATATGTTCACTTCAAAATGGCCCTATTTGCGTAACTATAATTATTAGAAACTTCAAATTTGGCATGCAAGTAGGTAATACTAACAGCTAAAAACGATTTTCAGAATTTCTAGAAATTCCCACGGGATAGTGAATAAATGGGATTTGTATTTTCACTTTTAATTATTGACCCTTTTACCGTAACTATAATTATTATAGACTTCGAATTTGGCAAGCAAGTAGGTAATACTAACAGCTAAAAACTATTTTCAGGATTTATCAAAATTCCTACGGGATAGGGAATAAAAGGGGATTTATATTTTCGCTTTAAAGTGGCCCTAACTCCTTAATTATAAATATTAGACATTTCAAATTTGGCATGCAGGTAGGTAAAAACTGTTTCAAATATTTTCCGAATATCCCACGGGATAAAACGAATAAAGAGAATTTTATATACTTACCAACTGAATCAGAAAACGCATAAGGTAAACCAATAAAACTGGGGACTGGAGATTTGGCAAACTGATGAAAATCTGGTAACAATTATTTAGCAGTGACATCCTGCTCATCCTGGCGAGGATCGTCTCCGTAGAAGGACTTAAAAGTTGATGGCACACGCAAAAGACTTTATATGATTGTTAAATTTCAATGACAATGCGTTTATATTATATGCACCGCCTGATGCTGCAGCCAGGGTCGTCTGCTGATGACGGAACTCCTCAAGGGCTGATAGCATAGATACGAAATTTTACATGTACGTTCAACGAGCTGACACAATTACTTTGCCCACCTTTATGGTAGCTACTTTTGTGCCCATGCAATGTGTGTTCATGCAGTTCCTCCACCTCCACACTGTAAGAACACACAAATCCATCTATCAGCACCACCACTTTACACTGACGCGTTTCGAACTCAACAGCAACAGCGAATCTTCAGAGCAACACAACCTTTCAGCATGCTACGGTGTGAAATTTGGCATAGAAGGACCTAAAGTACTTAATGCAGAGGTGCACTAGGGCAAAGATTAGAGAAATAGAAAGAATAGGAAAATATCTCAACTTTGTTTGTTACTTTGTTTGTTGGGGGTCATCTCTGATACTATTGAGCTGATTTAAATAATTATTTTATCAATAGAAAGATACACTATCCCCTGATTGACATTAGACTACTTACTTTAAAAAAAAAGTTTCAATTTTGAGGCAGATTTTGAAAATTATTTCAATAATAGAAAGCTAATAGATCATAACAGTAATTCATGTCCCGCGGGAACTTTACAATTTCTCGGGATATAATCCTATATCGAGTATGAAGTCGCGGGCAAAAGAAACGCGTAGTGTGTACTTTAACGTTTTCTAAAATTCCAACCATGAATCAACGAAGCAGGGTTTCAAAGTTGGTAAGAATCATAATTAATTACGTATGTAGGTCGATTTTTGTATTACAAAATTTGCACCATCTGTCTAAAAGAAAATCGGTCTGTATTTGTATTTCCATATAATCCTCCGAAAAATTAATCAAAACACGAAAAAAGGATCGCAGAAAGTAAATGTATGTTATTCCAAATTTAACGCGAGCGAAGCCGCGGGCAAAAGCTAGTCTATATATATAAAAGAAGAAAGTGACTGACTGACTGACTGACTTATAGATCAACGCACAGCCCAAACCGCTGGGCGTAGAAACTTGAAATTTGGAATATATGTTCCTTAATAGGAGTAGACGCGCACTAAGGAAGGATTTTTCGAAATTCCCACGGGATAGGGAATAAATGTGATTTATATTTTCATTTCAAAGTGGCCCTATTTCCGTATCTATAATTATTAGAAACTTCAAATTTGGCATGCATATAGGTAACACTAACAGCTAAAAATAATTTTCAGGATTTTTCGAAATTCCCACGGGATAGTGAATAAATGGGATTTATATTTTCACTTCCAATTAATGACAATATTTCCGTAACTATAATTATTAGAGACTTTAAATTTGCCATGCGAGTAGGTAATACTAACAGCTAAGAATGTTTTTCAGGATTTATCCAAATTCCCACGGGATAGGGAATAAATAGGATTTCTATTTTCGCTTCAAAGTGGCCCTAACTCCGTAATTATCAGTATTAGAGACTTCAAATTTGGCATGCAGGTAGGTAATACTAACAGGTAAAAACTGTTGAAAAGATTTTTAGAAAATCCCACGGGATAAAACGAATAAAGAGGATTTTATACTACAACTGGATCAGAAAACGCACAAGCTAAACTAATAAAATTAGGGACTAAATCTGGTAACAATACAATAATTTAGCAGTGACATCCTGCTCATCCTGGCCAGGATCGTCTCCGTAGAAGGGAACTCCTCAAAAGTTGATGGCACACACAAAAGACTTTGACATAATTGTTAAATTTCAATGACAATGCGTTTATAATGATATACACACCCTGATGCTGCAGCCAGGGTCGTCTGCTGATGACGGAACTCCTCAAGGGCTGATAGCACAGATACGAAATTTTACATGTACGTTCAACGAACTGACACAATTATGTCCATGCAATACCTACACCTCCACTCTGTAAGGACACAGACAAATCCATCTATCACCAGCACCACATTGTACTGACACGTTTCGAACTCAACCAGAGCTCATCTTTAGAGCAACACAACCGTTCAGCATGCTACAGTGTGAAATTTGGCAAAGATGGACCTAAAGTAACACTCAACTTTGTTTGTTTCTTTGTCTGTTGGGTTCTCTGAAACTACTGAGCTGATTTAAATAATTATTTTACTAATAAAAAGCTACACTATCCCTGATTGACTTAAACTCCTTTTTTTTAATAAGTGAATTCAATTCGGGCAGATTTTAAAAACTCTTTCAGTACCTAATAGAAAGCTACAATATGTCTCTCATCGACAAATAAGAATATTAAAAAAGATCATAACAGTAATTCACGTCCCGCGGGAAGTTTACAATTGCTCGGGATATAATCCTATATTGTGTATGAAGTCGCGGGCAAAAGAAACGCATAGTAGGTACTTTAACGTTTTCTAAAATTCCACCCCTGGATCAGCGAAACAGGGTGTCAAACTTGGTACGAATTATGATTAATTACGTATGTAGGCTGATTTTTGAATTCCATCTGTCTAAAACAACGTCTGTATGTATTTGTATTTCCATGTTATCCTCCGAAAAATCAATCAAAACACGAAAAAAGGATCGCAGAAAGTAAATGTATGCTACCCCAAATTTAACGCGAGCGAAGCCGCGGGCAAAAGCTAGTCCGATATAACTTCCGTTTCAAAAGTAACGGAACCGGAACCGAAACGGATGTTTAATCACAGAATATTATAATAGTACTAACGTACTGAAAGGCCACGCTCCGCCCCGCACCGGTTCGAGTTACCCCACCCCTCAAGCGCAGATTGCAGGAAAACCACAGGAAAACAGTCAGGTGCATGTCAGGTGCGCAGCGCGATGTATGTCGGCCGCACGGCACTAAGTTCGCGGGAGCAATTATTATGTGAAATGGTAACGGTACTTACCCTACCTACTTCCTTTTTCTAAATTAATAATGATTTTTGAAACTATCGCGATTAATAATGAAATAACTACCTACCGAATAATTCGTTTAAATTTGTAGTCATATATCTATTGTAAATTGAAAATAATAATGCTTAAATACACAGACAGACACATTTTAAGTAGGTTTAAATAAATAGGAAAGATTAACGATTACATTTATTTGCAATATCTAAGTCATACCCATTGGTAGCACTTATTAGGGTTTTGCGATAGTCAGCCCTGTGTGTCTTACGCACACATTGACGCGTGTACAGACGTCGTCGTGCCTATGTAGATTCAAGAACGCGTATTTTGTACGGCGTGGCCGCCGTGTGGTTTAATATCAAACGAAAGTTCCGACTTAACGGAAACGGAATCGGAGCTCCGTAACATCCCTGGTTTAAATTAGACCCTAGCCGTAGCAAAGGAGAAGACCGACAGACAGAAGTGACATACCTAACTTTAGGTAGCTAAGTGTTCCTTTTTAAGCAGCGTTTCCACCAATAATGTGCGAGGATGTGTTTTCATTAACCAATAGAAACGCTTTATTTACACATACTCGCATAGCACATCTTTGGTGGAAGCTGCTGAGCATAGCAAATGAAGCGTTTTTATTGGTTAATGAAAAACATATTCCTCGCAACACATCCTCGGACATAGAGATGGACCAGAGGGTGGAAAGGCTACTTTAGGACTACGAAAACCTAAAACTATGAATCATTAGGTACTTAAATATTCATTTGTAGTATTTTATGCACAGTTGTACAGTTGTACATATCAAGAAAGGCAAGAAAGGCGTGTGTGGTGTGTTACGTACCTACCTACCATGTAAACGAATCGAACTTTTCCTTCCGAAAGTACTTATTCCACTCGTTACACGTCGTTTGCGTGAACATAAAAAAACGTGTTTTGTTCGGCTGAAGCCGATTTCGCGTATCGGGTCTCCTCACGACACGTGAGGAGACCCCAAGAAGTGACACCACGAGGTTTTTTACACTTACTTAGGGCCAGTAGAGACGGACTTTATTCCAACTGCAACGTAACGGCAACTGCCCATACAGTTTTCGTTGCAGTTCGATTACAGTGGACACAACTGCACTCTGACTGCAATTGAAATGCATGGGCATTCGCCTGAGCGGCTGCAGTTGGCGGTTACGTTCCAGTTGGAATACAGTCCGTCTGTACTGGCGCTTAAATAATTTCTCCAGGCAACCGAGAAAGATTTTTAGAAGCTTTACAGACTAGAGACTACATTTTTGTTCGTTAAATATTGTACTCGTAGTACCTACTAGTAGTAGTAGAAGTAGGCATGTTGTGAGCCATGTAAGGCGTTTGTGTAGCGACAAGTTAACAGCGGAAACTCTCATCGTGAATTCACAACGTGAGTTAGCTTCGAATTGTATACCATCTCTACATTTATTAATGCTTTAATTTGATTTTTGTTGAGTTTTTATCATCATCAGTCATCACGTGAAACATAGCTACGGCCTTACCGAAGATATGGCTGTATGCACGGTTCAAACCCCTTTGCTTTTTTCAAAGCTGATAGTTAAAAAACACGCACATTGAGGAATTGAGGTTATCCCAAGGTTATCCTATCCATCAAATTAGACTGACGTTGACGATTTGACCAGTGATACCAGATCTACTGATAAAGCAGTAGCTCTTCCTGATTTTAGAACTGTCTACTGAATTGATCTACTGACTTATATTTAAAAAATCAAGAAAACTACAAAAACAAATTTCGTCTATACCTTCCGCCGCCTAACTTTGCCTAAAAGTTCATTGCCACAAAAACTATAAAGGTATAATTACAATAATTGAATAGGCACTATACCGTTAATCGATTCGAACACAATCCGCTAGTAACGTAAAGACGTCGCATAAAAAATGTATCTCAAAAATGCGTCAAAACTGAGTAGTAAGTAATGAACTTGTAGGCAGATTTATTAAGGCGCGTGGTATATTTTAAAAAAACGTGTCTGTTTTTGCCTACTCCATGGTAACGTCGTCTCCATTAACTTGCTGCTGCTGTCATTTGTCACGTCACTGTCAGCTGCGAACTGCGAAATGAGGGCTATCGTTTTTTGTCTCACTAGATGGCGCACTGTTGCGTGAGGTTTTTAAGTATGGCTTTCAAAGTCTGTTATTACGGGCGGGCGTAAAAACAAAGTTTAGATTAAAATCATATTTAATACACCTTAAAACCGTAGCATAAAAATATCGAGCATACCACAGTGTTGTAAGTGTTGCAGTCCCCGTTTTGTTCGGAAAAAAGGTAGGACAAAGGTTTCCGAAAGACAAAACTGTCTCAAAACACAGACATTCATTGCCCCGGAACGCATATTTGCCATAATTAATTTCAGATATTGCAAAATATTCACAAAATAATTCTAATTATAATTAAACCCGCGTATCTCACCCAAAAACTGAGATTTGACATTTCGGAGACCTCACGCTACACTAGCGCCTCTAGCGGCGAATTCATTCGCGATAGCATCTCCGAAATTTTTTTTTCACAAGTCTTCCATTTCCAATTTTCCAGTGTGCAAAAAGTAAATGGTGCCATTCTATAGTGAATTAAGTATAGGATATATTCTAAAAACGACAGTGGTAAGTTGAAAGCATTTTCTTTTGGTAAGACTATTACATGAAATTACTGACAACGATGTTTATGACTAAAAAAATTAAAGACTTTTGTCAACTGATTTTTCCTGAATCACTGATTTTTCTTCAAATTTCTACTACTTCTTTCAGATTTCATCTGGCAACACTTGATTTGACTTTACTCCTCTATACTCAAAAGAAAAACGCGAGCACAGCGTGGAAATACAGTGCAGTTATTGTTTTAAGAATACATGCAAATTGGAATATTATGAGTTCATCAAGAGGAAATATCCAGCGGACGAGGCCGCAAAAACATCAAAATAAAACAGCATACAAAAATGATCTACACGACAAGACAAACAAAACCAAGTTTTTAAACTCCTTGTCGATATCAGGAGTATGCAAACGATGTAAGGATATACTTGACTGGAAAATTAAGTATAAAAAATACAAACCTTTGACATCACCAAGAAAATGCGTTGGATGTGAGGAAAAAACAGTCAAGTATGCCTACCACGTACTTTGTGGCAAGTGTGCTGCAGAAAAAAATGTCTGCGCAAAGTGCTGCACATCTGTTGAGGTAAGATCTTTTTAATTCTCCGCATAGAAGCTAATATAAATTTGTGTACGTAATGCAGGTAAATTTGTAGCATGCTTGATTGTGTAACCAGGTAAGAGGGACCATGCTGTACCATTTATGAGTCGAAGTAGTTAAAATATACATCATGGTTTTCCATACCTATACCGTAAATTGTCGCAGCTAAAATGCAATGCTAAGGGGCTGTTTCACCAGCCATTGTTTAGTTTGATTAGTGTTAACTGATGGTTAAATGTGATGCCGTCTCCGTCTATTCGAACAAAACAAATAGAGACGGCATCACATTTAACCGTCAGTTAACATTAATCAATGGATGGTGAAACAGCCCCTAAATGTAAGATTGATGAGAATGCATATGCAATTACATCTATCAACTTAATGTATCGGTTATTTAGACAAACATGTGGATTCGCGTTACCTGTATAAGTCTGCTCTGATCAGCAGCAAATATGTTAAACATTTTCTAAAGCAAAGCTTGTTAAATGGTGTGACGTTTGTCCATTTCTAATTTTTTGTTCTTTTTCTATCATTTGGCACCAAGCTTGGAGAGCTTCTGCCGTGTGAAGATCACTTTTATGCTGAACTCTGTTGGATATATCACTCATTAATTTTGAAAAAGTTAATTAATCAAGACAAGAGTGCAGTTGTGTTTCCATTCCCAGTATATAGTAACTGACTATAATATTATTGTCATCATATCATTACTAAACTGTTTGTTTTTCATTTCTTTTTTAGGTCCATGAACCAGAAGAAAATACTCCTAATGTTGATGTACAAACAATGCTAAAAGGTTTACCAGAAAGGAAACGTCGTACAATTATACGGTAAGAAATTGGTTTAAGAGTAAAAATAAATTTACTAACCACATGATATATGCTTGTTGTGCTAATAATTTTATATGAAACTTATTTATTGCAACAGCGATTGAACTAATTTTAAGTTTTGTCCACCTGATAAAACTTTCTAATGAATATTGTCAAGTACCAATACACACTTTTATTTCAATAAACAGATTGCACCTTCGGTAGAACAAGGGCATAATTTCACTTTTTTCTAATTTTTCGGATTTTAGACAATACGGTATTTGACTATTTTGTATATGTTTTATAAATTAAAACTACACAATGCCTGTTATCGAATAGAAAAACAATTTTTAACCTACCTTTACAAATAACAAAGTTATAAAGGTTTGAAATTCAAGATTGGACAGAGAAAGACATACTGGCATGTGACGTCACACGCCAGTACCGCCATACTTGCTGCATAGATAAAAGCGTTTGAGAAAGAGACAGGTATATAGATTATTCAAAATATCACTATAAATCCAATTTTCAACCGATTTAAATTTTCTCTTCGCTAAACACTATCTGTTTATCTAGTTTTTCATAATAATATTAAGATATGGCAAAATCATGTGTTGTCAAATACCGTATTCAGCCCTTGTATTACCGAAGGCTAGCTGGCGATGCTGTGCTAAACACTTTCATCCTAGTTCAATAAACCTGTGCTGTGCAGTTAAAAGTCAAAAGAAGTACACTATTTTATTTAATTGATTTAATTTGAAATGCATTTGTTTTTTATTTAAGTATCTAAGTTTGTTGAATGTAAAGTGACAGCTTACAAACAGATAGAGTACATGCATGACTGTGAGTTGCACCAAGTTACTTTAATGATAACTAATGTTAAACCAGCCATCCAATTTAAATTTAATTTAATATTAGATAGATAGTTTTAGAAGCCCTTGAGAAATGAGGAGATATTATGTAGTAGAACAAGGGTCACCAACAAAGCCAAGCGAATTAACTTGTTGAAGTTGCCATATAGCACAGAGAATGAATGGTTGTTGAGGCTGAAAAGTTCTCGAATGGAGACCATGGATTGGCAAGCGCAGGGTTGGACAACCAACAACGAGATGGACGAGATGGAGTTGTCCTTGTTAAAGCTGCAAGTTCATGGTGGATGCAAGCTGTTTCCAACCAAAGCAACTGGAAGTCTATGGGGGAAGCCTATGTCCAACACTGTATGTCCTACGGCTGAGATGATGATGATAATGAGGCCAAACAAATATAATAATAATATGTAGTTTCTTTCTTTTACTCTCAAATAGGGCATATAAGGCAAAGCTCTGCGCAGGGGGCGACACAATAGCGCAAATCGAAATGACAACGTCAGTTCTCTTTAGATTGTGTCGCCATGTCAGGTCATGACCAAAGAGTATTAGTACCTATCTATAGAAATCATGAGATATTTATCAGTAACAAAATAACATGATATTTACATCAATAGTAAGGATAGAGCTATATTTCCATAAATTTTATTGAAATAATATGATATTATGGCATCCTATGGACTTTTAACACATTCACTGCCACCTGACTTCCACTGGTGCCACCGACGCACGTGTGCGTTTAGAATGTCGCATCTTGAGAATTAAACCATCATTAAACAAAATTTGCCTCTTCTCAAAAATTACACTATAAGATTTTAACACATAGTTTAATTTTGCGAGCTGACAATTCATTTAGTGACGGTTTGATTCTCAAGGTGCGATGTATAATTAATTATGACAGCGGCCCTGGGCGAAGTTCCGAAAACGCATATGTGCGTCGGTGGCAGTGAATGCGTTAAGATACCAAAAAAACTGTTTACGTTTTTGTGGTAGCGCTGCACTCTGACAGCAGAAAATTGCAGTAATACTCCCTATTCGACCTATTCCTTTTATATGATGAATTATGATGGCAAATTTGACATTAGTTAGAGTTATAGTATGTATGTATGTAAACTCTTTATTGTACAAAAGAAAATAAACAAAATACAATTGTCAAAGTTTGAGATACTTGTACAAAAGCGGACTTATCCCTTTAAGGGATCTCTACCAGTCAACCTTTGAGTAGATGACAGGAGCAATCAGTTAGGATAATATAATATAATATAGTAATGTGGTGTTCTATAATTTTATACACTTTTACGGTCTCTTGAATATTCAGCATAGTTGAAGAACAAAAAAAAAGGCCCTGGGACCAAAGCACAGTAACACTTTTTTCAAACTGTACAATCGCCATCAGATATTTCGGAGCGGCCAAGGTGGTCAAAAATATCGGCACATGCACTCTATTATTAAGGTACTAGCTTTTGCCCGCGGCTACGCCCGCGTGGAATTTGGTTATCGCGCGCTGTTCCCTCGGGAACTGCGCATTTTTCGGGATAAAAAGCAACCTATGTCACTCTCTGGCCCATAAACTATCTCTATGCCAAAAATCACGCCGATCCGTCGCTCCGTTTCGACGTGAAAGACGGACAAACATACAAACACACACACTATCCCATTTATAATATTACGATTTTTTTGTATGGATTCACCTTGGCCGCTCCGAAATATCCGATCCCGACTGTCTGTACTAATATAAATATATTAGACCGGGAGATGGTGACACAAAACATTAGGTCATTTGTACCAGTATGGCGGTTCTTCAGGGGTCTAATTACCGAATGACAAAAAGAAAATGATGGTCATAGCGCTTTGCGGCGGCGGTATGGTGGCCATTGGGAACCGTCGGAAAAGTATGGCAAGGTGATTTCCGTGAATGGCTATTCGACGATGATTAGCTGCGCAAAAATTAGCCTGGTACAAATGGTTGAATTGTTTTTTTTTTTTATTAATGTATTCGCGTCGGTATGGCGGGCTGTAAATCACACCGCAGAAGTATGGCATTACGCTACCGCCTACATCTTTTTTTATCGGCTATCGGAAAATACAAGCATTTTTGTGGAACAAATCGTTCGACACTCGTTGTTTATCCGACACGTTCGATTAACGGCCACGCGATGGGCCGCCGGTACCAGCGCTATCACCATAATTTTCTTTTTTGTCAATCCTTAATTAGATAAGACCCCTGAAGAACCGCCATACTGGTACAAATGACTTAATATTTTGTGTCGCCATCCTCCGATCTACATTAATTTATCTGCTTTAAAATTGCTTCGCGAATTTGTGAAAAACATGCTGTGTCATCACATATTAATTTAAACTTTTGCCAGTAGGTACCTTTAAACATTGTTTATTTTGTTATTTGATCTTTATAAGCAAAGCATAGCAATAAATCAGCGAATCTATATAATATACAATTTAATTTTGTTTAAAAATTTGTCAGATGCATGATGCTATCTTAATATTTTTTTAATGAAATAGGTAATGCTCTTAGCTCTCTTTATTACTTTATTACAATGTATCTGTTTTCCAGGTTTATAAACAAAACTCAGGGTGAAGATAATAAATTGTCACCGGATATGACATCGCGTATCGTAGAAATGATACAAAACATGGATCAAATTAATTTGGATGATGATGATGATTTTGATGGTTTTGCATCAGATGATGAACAATCGCAAAACGACAGTGATGAATAAAATGAAAATACTAGAAGTTCCACAACATGTTTTATTAGTTATATTATATTACAATATTAAATCCTTATATAATTAGTCTTGTTCATAAAATATTGTTATAAATTGATATAATTAAATGGATATGTCTTACAAATAAAAAACAAAGTATAGATTAGTATAATACAACCTAAAATACCACTCTAAATTAAAATATGAAGGTATTTCATATCATATACAAGAAATGTAATGAATTAGTACATACAATTTTAATTACCTACATTTAAAGCAACTGACAAGACAAGATACACAAACAATTGCTGAAACGACTTGATCAAGAAGCTAAGGTAAGAGAAATAATATTGGATTGACTTTTTTTCAAGTACTTATTTGGATAAAGGTCGCTACACATTACACCGTACCATGCCATACAAAACCATAGCAGAAACGTATCATGCACGGCATGTAACGATAGACGGACTAAACACGTCAACAGCGTGTCATACTCGTGTATGACGGGTTTAATGACCACAGAATCCACGTATCATCCACCAGTCATATCATACCCGTAGCATCCGCGTATTATACCTACCCGTCGCATTCGCGTATCTACACGTAGCATCAGCATTTTATTTTTGTGAAATATTTGAAGTGAAAACTAGCAACGTTTGTTTATAACGGGCTTAGAACGGTCATCATACGCGGTTGTAACCCGTATGCTCGCAGTATCGCCGCCTGCATGCACCGGTCTGCAGTGGCGTAACTATACTATCTGGGGCCCGTTGGCAAGTTCTTTTGATGGGGGTCTATCAGTAAAAATCGTCACTTGTACTTAGTTTAATTTTAAGTAAAATAAAATACTCAGGTACAATGTTAAAAAAATATTTCTGACCTCGCGGTATCTTGGGCCGGGGCCCTCTTGCGTCGGGGGCCCGTGGCATTTTGCCAGCCCTGCCACCCTATAGTTACGCCACTGCCGGTCTGGCAACGTCGCACGCCGTGCACGGCGCGTATCACCACCGTTTTTGACATTCCGTGCACAGCACGCGACGGCGCCGGTTGGTTAGGAAGGAAACGTGCTAGTGAGCACAGTCTCATACTTTTCAATACAAAGAATAAGAATATATTTTTGTCTGACACGTTTTTACTATGGTCATTGCATGATACGGTGTATTGAAACGGTGGTGTACGGTGAAATAAATTATTTTTTTCTTCTTTTTATTGTATATAGAGACCTTTAATCCAGTGACGACACAAATTCCTAATCCAAACTAATATTGCAAATTTAAATGCATGTTTGTTTTACCTTCTTCCCAGTGCTCCTTTCTAAGTCACTTGTGTGACTTATGCACATAACAGTTATTATACTTTGAGAGCTTAGAAGAAAAGAGCGTACTCCTACCTTAAAGGCCGGCAACGCACTTGTGACTCTTCTGGTGTTGCAGGTGTCCATGGGCGACGGTAATCGCTTACCATCAGGCGATCCGCCTGCTCGTTTTCCCCCTCATCATCATCATCATCAGCCCGAAGACGTCCACTGCTGGACAAAGGCCTCCCCCTTAGAACGCCACAATGAACGACAACTTGCCACTTGCATCCACCGGTTTCCCGCTACTCTCACGATGTCGTCAGTCCACCTGGTGGGAGGCCTGCCAACGCTTCGTCTTCCGGTTCGTGGTCGCCACTCGAGGACTTTTCTCCCCCAACGGTTATCTGTTCTTCGAGCGATGTGGCCTGCCCATTGCCACTTCAATTTGCATATTTTTCCAGCTATGTCAGTGACTTTAGTTCTTCGACGAATTTCCGTATTCCGGATTCTATCGCGCAAAGAAACTCCAAGCATAGCTCTCTCCATAGCTCGTTGCGTGACTTTGAGCCTCTCTAAGAGGCCAACAGTTAAGGACCACGTCTCAGCGCCATAAGTCATCACTGGCAACACACACTGGTCGAAGACTCTAGTCTTCAGGCACTGCGGAATATTGGACGAGAAGACATCACGAAGTTTCCCGAACGCTGCCCATCCGAGTTGGATTCTTCGGGCGACCTCTTTGTTGAAGTTGGACCTACCCAACTGGACAACTTGTCCCAGGTAAACATAGTGGTCAACAACTTCGAGTACATCGTTCCCAACGATAACCGGCACGGGTGTGACATGAACATTTGACATGATTTTAGTCTTGTCCATGTTCATCTTAAGACCCACCTGTTGGGAGACGATACTGAGGTCACTGAGCATAGTATTGAGCCCCTCCAGCGACTCCGCCATTATGACTATATCATCGGCAAAACGAAGATGGGTGATGTACTCGCCGTTGATATTGATGCCGAACCTGTTCCAGTCCAAGAGCTTGAAAACGTCCTCCAACGCATTTGTGAACAGTTTCGGAGAAATAACGTCTCCCTGTCTCACACCTCGCTGCAGTTGGATTGGTTGTGTACTCTCGTCCTGCAACCGGATCGACATAGTGGCGCTGCTGTACAAACTCTTTAACACCTCGATGTATCTATAGTCAATATGGCATCGCTGAAGGGACTGCAGTACAGCCCAGGTCTCGATTGAATCGAAGGCTTTTTCATAGTCCACAAATGCTAAACATAGTGGCCGATTATACTCCTCGGTCTTCTGTATAATCTGGCGGAGCGTGTGAATGTGGTCTATGGTGCTAAAGCCTTTACGGAATCCAGCTTGTTCGGGAGGCTGGAATCATCAAATCTTCGCTCGAGACGATTCGTAATGACCCTCGAAAACAACTTGTATACATGACTCAGGAGTGAGATGGGTCTATAGTTCTTCAATAAGGTATTGTCGCCCTTTTTGAAGAAGAGCACCACCACACTCCTGTGCCATGCTTCCGGCGTGGTACCCTCGAGTATGACGGAATTAAATAACCTCTGGAGGACTACAAGTACCGGTTTACCACCCGCTCTCAGAAGTTCTGTCGTGATTCCGTCATCCCCCGGAGCCTTGTTGTTTTTAAGTTGTTTGAGAGCCACTCTAATCTCGTACAGGCTGATATCTGGGATGTCTTCAGTGTAATGACGGGTTAGTTTAGCTCTGGTATCTTGAGCTGCACCTACAACGGGCTTCTGTGTCGAGGCATATAACTGTTCGTAAAACCTTTCAAGCTCTCTCAACAACTCCGGTTTCGATGAGATGATACTGCCATCGTCGATCTTCAACTTAGTCATTTGGCTTTTCCCAATAGACGAATTCTTTGCAAACACTTTAGAGCCCTGGTTCCGCTCAATTGCTTCCTTAATACGTGCAGTATTAAAGGCACGCACATCGTGTCGCATGGATTTTGAGATTCGCCTATTAAGTCTGCCATATTCCGACATGTCAGTTGAAGATTGCAGCCTCATCTCGTTCCGAAGTTCCATTAATTTAATGGTTTCATTGGAGAGCTTCTGAGGTCTTTTCCGGCGCGGAGTCTTGAAGAACTGGGACCCCACGGCCTGAACAGTTTCTACCAGCCCGTTGTTGATCTCGTCCGCTGTTTTGCATTCGGCTAGGCACTGGAAACGATTATGCAATAAGAGTTGAAAGCTTTCGGGGTTCTGGATTTGGGCAGGACAAGGACGGAGCGTGGACTTCACAAGACGTGACCGTTCTAGCTTCACATTAATATTCAGTGTGCCTCTGACAATACGATGATCACTTCCGGTTTTCACCCTGTTGATCACAGAGACATCACTGAATATTCGCTTCTTGGTCGTCATAATGAAGTCAATCTCATTTCTGACTGAACCATCGGGGCCGATCCACGTCCACTTCCTGGATGGTCGCTTCTGGAAAAAGGAGTTCATTACGTAGAGCTCGTTTTCCCCCTATACCATAAAAAAAAAAAAAAAAAAAAAAAAAAGCTTTTTGTAAGTTACCTCTTGCTCTAGAAAAGTTTTTAATACTCTGAATCTGCTGATGTTGCCAAGAGGTACTACTATTTGTTTTTTTTTTACTCCAGAGCCTATAATAGAAATTATTATTAGGAGCCTGTTTATGCACACGAAGTATTTTTCACGCGCAGACGACGTGAATTTCGTAAAAGTTTACGGCACCGAATCTTGATTAAGTGCGTTCACGTAAGTGTGCATATAACCTCATTAATATTTGAATTACGTATTTTAGCAAAAACGTTCCAAACCTCAATAATATGTATTTTATTTGATTTTGGAACTACTTTCAGTAACATCAAAAGCGAAGATAAAGAATAACAAAGGAATAACATGACAATGCTTTGGAACGTTTTTGCTAAATTACGTCCCTATGTCATACTATAATGTCTAAAATTCAAAATATACACAAACTGAAACATGTAAACACGATAATTTTTGTTCTGTGTCAGTGCTTTTTATCCTGCCCTTTTACTATAGTATAATTAAACCAGAGTAAACTCAGGGGGCTAAAATGAATGTCGAAGATTATAATTTTTCCCAGAACCTGGCAGAAGTACTTTGGATATAGAGTAAAAACATGTTAATGCGCTTAAAATTTAGTATGTAACAAATATATTAAATTTTTTAACGAATTGCTGACCCATTAACAGAAATAGGCATACAAGGCCGCGGCCGTGAACATGATATTTTTATGGAGACCAGGTAAAGAAAGGCTTCACTTGCAATAGTTTGCAGCAGGCTGAAATCGGTTGCAAGGCCGTTCTTGAGGACGATCATGCACATAACGGTATTCAACAAAAATTAGCACCATTGTCAGCCCACTGAAACAAGATTTTCTCGGAAACATGAGTTCTCGAACTTTGTGGACCGATTTACTGGGAGTATGTAAGCCGGGCGAGGTTGAGGCCAAGTCAGTTCGAATAAGAAACCCGAGTAAAAGGATGGAGTTCGCATTACAGGGGTGTACTAGGCCCAGTTGTAGATAACCAAAACCCGTCCAAAAACGGTAAGAACAAATATATGTGGCATTACTTTGTTTTGGCATTCCAGCAAGTCAAGAACAGGGACACCGAAAAATTCCGGATTATGCATATCTGCATTGCGTAGGCAAGATTTGTAACATTGTCTTGTGTACACTGCGGCTTGAACCAGGTTATCTATTACCATCAGTTATTATAATGAAGGTGTGCTAATTAATTATAAGATCACATGAATTAAATGGCGGTGCGCATTGCACAATGACAGGACGGAAATAAAAGTATCAATTGGTCTAAGCTTTGAAAGCTTGTGATCAACTAAATGATTACAGGTGGCCAGATTAAAAACTAAGACCCACAGTGGTCCATAGACTAAGTCCTCACAGACGCTATTGGCCACACACTGCTAGACGTGAGTATGAGTAACAATGCCATTATATCCTTAATAATTTTTAGAAATGCTCTCGAAAACACTCACTTAAATGTTATATACAAGTAATTATAATAATATTATGTATAATAAATTAAGGCTTACTATTTAACAACACTAGCATTAAAGCGTGAATTATTTAAACTTCTGTAGCAGTCTTCCTTTCCGTATCATAGCAGTCCGAGCTGGCGTAGCTGTAAAAATAAAACAAAACATATCCAATTAATTAAGTACTAACTAACAAGAACTTACCTTACTGCAAAATGATGAAAAAGCGGGCATAAGTGAAAACATAGTAAATAGGAAAATCAAAAATCTTACCAGGCCTTGGCGTTCCTTCTCCTTTTGCATAACAATGTTAGTTTGCATTTCATCAAACTTCACTACAGCTGCCAGCACTTTGGCTAGAGTAATGGAATGTGTTCCAGAGCCGGTTAGGTATTCGTAAAGAATGTTTCTCAAATATTCTAATTCGGTGTTCTCTTGTAATGAATGCAAGTGCCTTAGACTAACAAGAGCTTCGTCCAGCCTTCTTTCCAACTTGTCATTGGAAAGTCGGAGCTTTTCATTATTTTCTTGCACGTTTTGCAAATTTCCATTGACAGACCTATTGATATGTTCTAAGTCCATCAACTGTTTCTCATATTTGCTTTTTGTGGCTAGCACGCTGTTGTATTTTTCTTTTAAAATATCCAGCTCAGATTCAGCATTGAAACTTTTGGAATTACTGTTAGGTGTCTCTGCATAATTTTGTGAACGCAGTTGGTCTTTGAGCTCTAGATTTTCTTCGACAAGTAAGGTATTTTCTCTGAGCAAATCGTTCATTTTGTCTGTATCAGACTTAACATTTTGCAATTCGTTTAAATCACGAGAGGTGTGGTTTTGATCGACATGTTCACTTGAAGTAATCAATTCCCGTACCTTGTCATTCAGAGTACCATTTTCTTTTGATATCTTAGCAAGATAGGTCTGAAGTCCTTCAATATCTGAAGATAAATGTCTGTTTTCATTTTTCAGCGTATCATATTCTGTCTTCAAAGAAGTGAATTTATCTGCCAGCTCAATATTTTCTGCGGCTTTTGTATTCAATTCATTGCAAACCCTCTCGAGTTCTGATATTTTAATCAAAAGTTCGGAATTAGTTAGTTTCAGTGATTTAATTTCTTCGTCCAACTCATTGTAATATGAATTTTGTGTAGCTATATCCGTTAGCAGGGTATCTTTTTCATTTTCAACACCAATACATTTTTCATATAACGTTTCTTTTTCTTGTTTAAATTGTTCACACTTATCCTTCAGAATTTTATTTTCCTCTACAATATAGTTTATGGTCGAACTGGTCTCATCAGTTTGAATCTCTACAGCTGATTTTATTTTCTTTGCATTTTCGGATTCTTCGAGTTTCTTTATTGTAGCATTTAAATGATCTTTTTCGCTTTCGATTTCAGCATGAGACTTCCGCACATCACTTATTTCTTCTTCCAATGCCTTCAAGTTTACTGCAATACTTTGTGATTGATTCTTTAATGAAGTGTTCTCTTGCGATAAGGCCTTGACGTCATCTTCTAATTTTTCAATATAAACTTGTTTATCTTCAGAAATTTTGTTTTTTACTAGTAATTCCTGATTTTCTGCCTTAACGACATCCAACTCTGTAACTGCTGTTTTTAATTTATCGTTTTCATCTTCAATATACTTGAGTTTTTGTAATAATATCTGTTGCTCCTTTTCTAACAAAGGAAGCTTATCGTGCAAGGGTGAATTTTGCTCTTTCTCGCGGGTGATCGTATCTTGAAGAGACTTATTAAGACTTTCCAATTCGTCTATCTTTAACAATAAGGTAGTTTTATCTTCTTTTATCTTGCTTAATGCGCTTAAGTTAATTTCATGATTATTTTCATATATTTTTATTTTTTCTAAAATGGTTGTATTTTCTGAAATAGCAGCTTGTATTTGTATTTGTAACTGATTATTGTCCTCTTGACACGCAATTAAGTCTATTTTAGTTGATTTAAACCTGTCCTCAATTTCATCCCGAGTCTTTTGCAAAACTTCGTAATCGTGTTTTAAATTATCAAATTTAATTTGATGTCCCAGCTCATTTTCTTTCATGGCAGTAGTCAATTCTATTATTTTATCACTGAGATTTAAAATCATAGTTTCATTATTATTTTTCAACAATTTGGCCTCCTCACATGTTAAACTTAAAGTTCCTTTTAGTGATTGTATGCTATTAGCTAGTTCTAAACATTTTTTGTTAATTTTGTCATTATTCTGCTTCAAGTTTGTGTTTTCAATGGTAAGCTTTGAAACCGAATCAAGCAATTCCGAGTTTTGTCTTTGTATGACTTCATGATTTTGTAACAGTTTCTCTATTTCAGACTGAAGCTTAACTAGTTCATCTCTTTCATCTTGAATTTCTGATTCCATGGTGTAATATTTGTTTCGCCAAGATTCAAGCTCTTCGAGAATCTTATTTCGTTCAAATGAGCTTTCTTCAATATTTTGGTTTTCATTACATTCGTTATCTCTTTTCAGAAGTTTGCTTTCTAGTTCAATTATTTGTAAACTTTTTTTAGCATTTTCTTCCGCTAATTGCGTATTTTTTGTCTCTAAATACACATTCCTATCAATCATAGCTAGTTTTTCTGCTGTTTCTTGTTTATGTTGTAATTGGAGACACTTATATTCCTCATCCGCTTTAGCTTTAGATTGTTCCAAAGATTTACATTTTTGTTCTAAGTCTTTAATTTTAGATTCCTTTTCTGTAAGTTTGGTTTTAAGAGAATTTAGATCGTTAACGTCACTGTTTAACTTATTTTTTTCATCTTCCATTACAGACAATTTTGTCTTATAGTCAGTGACAACAATATTAAGAGACTGTATTTCATTCTTACTCGCTGTCAAGTTATCTTTAAGTGATTTTATCTCGGCTTCCTTGGTTTCCAATTCTTTGTGTATGCTTAACTTATTTTCAGCCAAAGAAATAGCGTATTCTTCTTCTCTCTTGTTAAATACTTCGACCTTACCACGCAACTTTTCTATTTCTTCTAATGCTTTCTGTAAATCTAATTCAAGGGTAGATTTTTCTTTCATTTTATTAAATTCATAAGTATTAAGTTTATTTTGAAACTCTTCATTAATTTCTTGTAGTTCCAAAATTTTTTGCCGAGCTTCTGTCAGATGCGTAGTGCTTTCTTTCAGTTGCTCATTTTCTTTTTTTTTGTTTTCTACTTCAATCGATAAAATATGCAGCTCTGTTGTTAATTGGGCATTTTTTTCTTTTGATTGTTTCAATGATTCTTTATATTTGCTCACTAACTGTTCTAATTTTTCTGTCTTACTATTTAATACGGCATCTGTACCATCATCGCCTGATGTTTTTCTGTCATTGGTTCCAGAAAAATCTATAAGCTGTAATTCTTTTACAGACTCTTTGACAACTTCGTCTTCATTCTTGGAATCATTTTGAGGTAAATTTTTGTTTTCAAGATTGTTTTGCATGAAACTAATTTTGGTGTTCAGTGACTCTATTTTCATATTTCTTTCATCAATTTCCAAACGAAGGGCTTTTTCTAAATGCGCCTGTTAAAATAGAATACATAATTTGAATAATAATATTTTTGCATTGAACTAGCAAAATGGACTAGGGAGATGCAAAGTTCACATCAAATAACAAAATTCTTTACTTAATTAAATCTATATATAAAAAAGAAGAAACTGACTGACTGGCTGACTGACTGGCTGACTGACTGACTGACTGACTGACTTATAGATCAAAGCACAGCCCAAACCGCTGGGCCTAAAAACTTGAAATTTGGTACAGGGGTTCTTTTTTTGATGTAAGTGAGCACTAAGAGAGGATTTTTATAAATTCATCCTCTAAGGGGGTGAAATAGAGGGGTGAAGTTTATATGGATTTTTCTCATTTCTGGACTTAGAAGTATGAAAATAGGTATACAAGTTCTCAATTACAATTAAAAGTTATCTGTGTAGGTAAAATGGATAAAATGACCCCCCTAAAGGGGTAAAATGGTGGATAAAGTTTGTATGGAAATTTTCTCATTTCTGGACTTAGCATTATGAAAATTGGTATACTTACAGGGTCGTCCTGATTAAAAATAAAAATGATCTGCGTAGGCAATGATTAAGAATGAAGAAGTAGCTTTCGACTTATTAGGGGGGTTTCTATGAGACTTCCTTATTTCTAGACTAAAAATATGACTGGTCACAATTAAAAATGATCCGTATGGTGTTGGCGACTTCAATAGGGGAGGGGGTTTTTCATACAAAATGTACACATAAAATGTGGAAATTAAATTGATATTTAAAATAATGTGTGAAATAAATATGTAAATAATTATGCAGTAGGTAGGTTTCTTACTTAAAAAATACTCATCGGGATGTGCATAATAAAATCAATAATATTAATATAAGCATATTTTTTGTGTGATTATTCTTTCTTATTTATCTTTTACATAATTTACAGAATATTGTGTACAGTGCAAATTCGAATATATATTTCGGATTCTAGAGTTAAATTCGGTTCTCGCCGGAAGCACACGAGATTATTAATTTACTCTCGTGCTTTGTATAAAACTTTTCATAAACTAGCTTCAAAACTGGTAAAAAATGTTGTTTATAGCGAAGTACTTTAGTAAAGTGTTACCTATCGTTTACGGCAGTACTCTGCTATGCACACAGATACAAATGTCACAATTATAACGGGGGTTAATTAAAACATATGCACATATAATAACTAAAGTACACGCGGACGAAGTCGCGGGCAAAAGCTAGTAGTAAAATAAAGGTAAAAATCATGATAAACTTAATCACAAAGTAGAGCCCGCATTACCTTAGCACTTTGCTCGAGGGTGCACTGCTCTCTCAATTCCGATATTCGCCTAAGAGCTTTGTCTTGAGTTTCTACCAGTACACTCTGTAACAACATAAGACATAATATACAGGCAAGAATACAGTAATCTGTGATACCGATGACAGTTTTTATTTCCATACCCTGGCTTTAGCATTGTCTCGTTCCAAAAATTTGTAATGTCGGGCAAGATCGGCATATTGTGTTCTGTATTTTTCGTATCTCTGCTGAGTCCGCTTGTAAGCCGCATACAGTTGCTCTTTGGTGACGCGGTCCAGGCTCGCAGTGCCACTTGAAAATCCCCGTTCCTCTGCCTCGCTCGCGGACACTTCCATGTCAGACTAAAATCATAAACACATTACTTACATTACTTTTATTGTATAATACTTTTAATTGTAAAACGTTTAGGTAGTACATCACCTGTAAATGGTAGAGGGAAGGGCTCTCATAGCTCGGTAATCTGAATGAGACGTCGCTGGCAAATGAACTGTTAGACAGCCGTCTCTGATGTTGGCCATCCTGTAGATATCGACAAATGATTATTTTTTTGTAAAAAATAATTCAAGCATTCAAGGCACGTCTGAAGTGAATGAAAGTAATTTCACTTGTCACTGTGTGAATGCCGTTCTAATACACGGTCCTAGGAGGAGGTGTTTTGTAAACGAGTACATAGTAAGTACTTCTAATAACACGATTATCACTTATTGAATCAACTTACATTTTTTGTGATGCACACATTAATAGGCATTATCATTCAATTCATTTTTCACAGCTCTAGTGAATCAACCTTTACAGTGAATTTACTTACGCTTTGATCATGCCTCTGCGGAAAGTCAATTTCTTCTGTATTTGCTTGCATACCGCTTGCTGGTTGCATAAGAGAAACGTCTTGAAACATGTTTTGTTCAGAAGCCCTTACTAAAGAAGTTGGGGTTCTGATTGAACGACTTTGAGAGTTGTCTAAAATTTAAATACAAAAGGGCAATATTAAGATGATCAAACATATTGAAAATAGCAATATAACACTGAGGACCAGTATGTCCCATCCCAGTTCAAGCAAATGAAATGAAAATATTTCTTTCTTCAAAAAGATTTTACATAACAAAGTTAAGGTTAGGAGTTCCCAGTAAGTGTAAATATAAGTTACCTTTCGTTTTACAAAATAAAACAAAGAAGCGATAATAATACTAAAGTACGAGTTTGGTTTTGGTTTTGTCCTATCTACACCTAAAAAAAAACATTACAGTTGAGGAAACTGAATCGCATAGGTACCAGGGTGGAACCTTTTTTTTTTCACAACAATTTCACGATAATTTATTTGGCAACTGTATGGAATGTCAATATTTTCAACACTAGTACCCGCTCCAGTTTATTCGACTGTACCGTGACTAGCTGAACGACTACTTAATGATACAAAACGCACACCCTAGAGCCAGAGATTTGAATTTAGCAGACATACAGGTCGAGTATCACACAAGTTCTGCAGTAAGGACCTATTTTTCCAAATTCCCACTAGGTAGAGAAATATAATCCTCCTACGGGGGCGATGCCGCGGGCATCATAATTCATTATAAAAGTAAGTATCAATTGCTTACCATTGTCCCCAATAGAAAATAAATCGTTGTTTGTAATGTCTGAAATACTGCTTGATGCTGAGGTGACTGCAGCCTGTAAACATAAACCACATGCATAATAATAGCCATTGAATCCGTCTATTATTGTTCGTAAATAAATCAATGTTTGTCTTGTTGATTTTCTTCTATGTGGTTGTAAACTATTCATCCAATTCTTGAGCATATAAAACTGGGGCTGGATCAGAACTATATAAACCAGATCTGAGGGATAGGGAGAGCACCAGGAAAGGTTTGACTTCTAACGGAACTAGGCTAGGGCCCAAGACCAGGGCAGGCCCATTCTTCGGAAAAATACTTGATTCAAAACCATACCATCATTTTATAGAGGCTGCCGCCTTACTCGCCTTTCAAACTAAATTGCATCCGCTCCGTCTACATCGATCTCGTTCACTCGATCCGCGGCGAATTATACTTAGTTTAAAAATTATGTACCTACTCATAGATAACTAAGTACACATATGAATGATGTGATGATTTATTGAACAAAGTGTTTACCAAATCACGCATTTTAGTAACGATTTTTTCCCATGCTTTTTTTTTTTATTGCAGTGAATAATGAAATAAATTATTAATTTGCCAAGTTTGTAATATCACAATGATTTTGTCTCGTGAACTATATGTAAAACATTATTTTATGCAACATCTAATTTGTGAGTTGTTCATTTGCCTGATGATGTATGTATGTATACATTTAGGGGCATACATGTCCAAATATCAGAACGTCCAGGTGTCACATTGTCAATTGTCAAAAAGTTCGAAGGTTATAATGCCTTAATGTCGGATAGTCCATATGTCTGAGAGTCCAGGTGTCACATTGCCCATTATCAAAAAGTTCGAAGATTATAATGCCTTAATGTCGGATAGTCCATCTGAGAGTCCAGGTGTCAGATTGTCCATTGTCAAAAAGTTCGAAGGTTATAATGCCCTAATGTCGGATAGTCCATATGTCTGAGAGTCCAGGGGTCTCATTCTAATTTGGTTTTGTTTACACCTATTGCAATCGAATTGTTTTCGGCTCGATCGCCTTTACTGTCAAGTCAATAAGAGCTGCCACCACGTAGACAATACGATAACAATATGGAAAGAGACAATGTAGAATGAGGCCCCAGTCCATCTGCATGACTGGATCAGCTGGTCAATTCTTGTCGACTCGACACGACATGTACGAAGCATCATAGATGCATCTGGATCTTACTGAGAATGGGCCTCAGGGTGTTAGATAATAGACTGGAAATAATGCAGATGAGCAATCTAGCTCTCTAATCTATTTCAGTTATATTTATCATTTAGTTGTGTTAGTCATATTTTTATACAATGAGACATTATGGGATTCAGGTCTTCAGAACTAGGACGTTTAATCCTTCGTACTTTTTGGCCATGGACTTTTTGACGCTAGGACTTTCAGACACTAGGATGTTTCATCCTTCGGACTTTTTGACCATGGACTTTTTGACGCTAGGACTTTCAGGCACTAGGACGTTTAATCCTTCGGACTTTTTGACGCTAGGACTTTTAGACACTAGGACGTTTCATCCTTCGGACTTTTTGACCATGGACAATGTGACACCTGGACTTTCTGACATTTGGACATGTATGCCCCTAAAGGAATTTGCGATAGTTTACGAGTATGTGTATGTATATTTGTTACTCCTTCAAGCTAAAACGGCTGGAAGCTTGCAATAACACATAGATAAGGTACTTTTATTTCAATATTCTCACAGGATTTGTATATAATCTCGAAATCTCAACTGCTGGGTTTAAAGTCATGAAATTTCCAATAATTCTTTTTTAATAAGTTAACAAAAACTATTACTATTTATCAGTGGCGTGGCGTCAGATATTTCCTTGATAAAGCCGAAGCAAAGATTACTTACATCTTTCACAAATCCTGTATGTCCTGTTGTCCTATTTTAAAAATATTGGGCAAGCCGATCAGAATAGGGTTACGAACGCTTCACCACTGCTATTTATCCCACTAATAATAAAAATGCGAACATTTGTAACCAAGTTAAATGAAATTCGGTATACAGATAGTTTGAGCGGAGAAGGATATAGGATAGTTTTTATGCTGGAAAATGGCATTGTTCTTGGGGGATAGCGATAAACGACATTCTGCGCGGACGGAATCGCAGGTAACTTGGTGAATCTTCACTGTGTTTTCACAAAAAAACACAATGAAGTTTAACACAATAAATAACACAAAGTTTCACAGTGCCTTCTATGTATTCTGATTTCTGTTCCACCCAAACCCTTACGTCCCATAAGTCACAAGGTCCTTTAAAAGTCAATGGAAAGATCCATAGAAGAGTCAAAGGTATGTAATGTATGTAATAGTAGGATGGCGTGAAAATTTTTGGTAGGCAATCCAGACCAAAAAAGACACTATACCAAGATTATAGCGGGTAGTAAAAATTGAGGAAAAGTTTTAAACATGCTGGAGGGAAATCATCAATTCACTTTCAAATTTTCCACTGAAGAACTCGGACACTTGGGAGAGGACACAAGCCTTTTTTTTTAGCCTCCCTCTCTTTTATCTTCTATCTCTTGGAGGTCTATACAAAAAGTATCTTGAATCCAACAGTGGATAAGTGAATAGTAAGCGTTTTTGCAGCTATTTTTCTCATCATTAGTGTTTTGGCAGGTGTTATTAAAAGGGGTGATGCTCAGGGTTACATTTACATGAAAACCATTTATATGAAAACCATCTATAGACAATACTGATGCAAAATTTAGCATGATCTAAATTCTTGCAACTTATCTTACTGTCGTTTTTATAAACATGGGATGTTAATGAAAAATTATGTTTAACCAAGTAGTCAAATGCATGAATATTTGCCTGGAAGTCATTTGGTTGATAATGATGATCATGAGAACTGCCCAGTTATATTTGTCTATATCAGGGTTTCTCAAACTTATGGCTCCACGTACCCCTGTTAAAGTTTCTAGACAATAGCGAACCCCTACCTCCCAAAAGAAAGTAATAAAACTGGCTGTTGGAGAAACTAAAAGGTAACAAATATAGGTAAGAATCGTCTTGCCAACGAATATACAAACTGTGTTGAAATAAAAAATACAAAAAGACTCCAAAAACCAATCTTAATCATCTTGCTAGTTTTGCAGCCACCATCACGTAAACCTGGTTGCGAACCCCCTACCGTCGAATAGTGAACCCCTAGGGGTTCGCGCACCCCACTTTGAGAAACCCTGGTCTATATCATATCATGGATAACTTCCCAGCTGGAAAGCAAATTGAGATGTTACATGTAACAAATTTTGTTATGTACTGTAACAAATGCACCTGCACATGAACTGTGAATTATGCATCCAATTTTGTGTAGTAGTATTAGCATGGTCTGCATACAAACATTATGGAATAACAACAATGTGATAAATAATTATTTAAGATTCAAATTTCTATTAATAATCATTTACAAAAAAGACTTACAATATCATTTTCCTAAATATTACCTCCTGTCTACAGTACAGACATGATCCAGATCAGAATAAATTTAATTTTAAGTATACTTAGATTGTGTTTATTCCGCTAGCAGCATTATATTTGCATTTAACTAACTATCTAAGCAATAAAGTAGAACACGATAGTGACGGATGCTCTATCTGAATTAGGGCTTGGCTACTACATCGTATTTAACTAAATGGATGGAGTCTGTAATGTACCACTTAAGCCAGATCTAAGTGGGATACAATATTGAATTACCTGAGCAGCCTGTGCGAATTGTTGTATTCTTTGTGGTGACGACTTCACTTCTTCTGCTAATTTATCTTTAAGTTTCTTAAACATTTTCTTCACTTGGTTTCCAAATCAATTAAATCAAATCATAGGTATTTGATAAGAATACAGTTAAGTAAACAAATTTTTTCGATATCCATCTGCTATGATAGTAATGAATTATTCACAAATTTTATTGCTTCTCGACCTATCTCTAATATTCTTTTCTTTCCTCTCACTTCACTAGTTCACTTGCTTGCATTGCCTCAGTTTAGAGGAGTCAAATTCAATGGGTGACACTCTTTCCCGGCCTGGTTAACACCGACATGGAAGTAACGGCCCTGCAGGGCTACTACGAAACTCGAAGTTCGTGTCGTGCGGTTCCTCTAACACTTATACTATTTAATACGAGAGCGAGAGGGACCGCACGACACGAACTTCGAGTTTCGGGTTTCGTAGTAGCCCTGCTGTTTTTTGTGTACACGCCAATAGAAACTGACAGGAGCTTCTATGGGCGAGTACACGAAAAACAGTCGGTATTATCCGGGCCAGGAAAGAGTGTCACCCGTATTTGCCATCAGCAGGGCTACTACGAGACTCGAAGTTCGTCTTGTTGCTGTCTCTCTGACACTTAAACTGTTTAATACGAGAGCGAGAGGGACGGTATGATACGAACTTCGAGTTTCGTAGTAGCCCTGCTGTGCCAATCAGTGGTTCGGTTCACTCATGGTTCACTCAGTCAGCAATGTCAGCAGAGCTACTACGAAACTCGAAGTTCGTGTCATGCGGTCCCTCTGACACAACTGTATAATACGAGAGCGAGAGGGAGGGTACGATAAGAACTTGTTGTTTCTTTAAAAAAATATGGCTCTGTCCATCGGAGGACAATTTTGCCAGTGTCTAGTAGTTTTTGCCGTTGTACGGTAAAAAAATTCTAGAAAACGAAATATGAGAGGTAATGGTGGATGAACGATGTCCGAGAAAAACCAGTATCCGATAAGAACTTCGAGTTTAGAGTTTCATAGTAGCCCTGCAGACAAGACAGCAAACCAAAGACAAGCCAAAAATGGCCGGTTGTCTTCATAGAAAAAATACTCGTATTGTCACTGATGGTTCGCTTAAAAAAAATGACAGCTTCCACGTCCCCCGACGCGTCTCGTACCGCCTCATTCTTGTCACTTGTCGTCATAGCACTGTCATAGTCACGGACTAATGTCATAATAATCAATGCCAACAACAACGTTTACGTTAATTTCATTACGGTTTCAAAATTCATCGAGCGAAGTTTTGCGTTGATTAATTTAATTTCCGTAGCTTATCCTCTCAACTTTTGAAGGTGTAAATAATAGCTTGTAATTATCTGCAATAAGTGTTGTGTTGTGAGTTGTGATAGTAGGCGAAAGGACATCCATTTGTATAGGTTTCCAAAATCCGAGACAGGACTTAATAAATGGTTAGTGTGTTTAAATTGCGAGAGATTGCGAACTACGTCTTCAACCTAACATTGAGATTGGTGCAACATAATAAATAAAATCCTTAAAGGCACAGATGTGATTCGTCTTCAAAATAAGTTTATACCACCCATGCAAGCGAAGCGAGCAAAAAATGTAAAACGAGATTTAGAAATAAAAGAGTGCAAAATAATATGTTTTTTTTCTTGCCCCGGATTTTCAAACAAATTAAATAATGAATATACTTACCTAATACGGAACCACAAATCTTTTTCGGCATAACAGACGATGTCACAGCCCCAAGAAATTCACAAAAATTAAAAAAAGTAACTGTCAAAATCTATAAGCGATATTCGTATAGCGATTTTTTTTCTATGCAAGTTACCCCTCTGAACGTTGGTTCTCTGAGTAGTCTGTGGATAATATGATAAGCCTTTTAGGGCTCTTACACATACACACGATGGCAGGCGCGGCGCACTCCGCGATATAGGTAAGATTCTGTAAGTATCAAAACACCCCACGCCGGCGTGGGTTAACTCACTAGGGCTATGAGCACCGCCCGGCACGCACGCTCGCATTCTCTCGCTCGAACTAGTCGCGTCGCGTAACGCTACGTGTAGCTGTGTGATTTTCGTGAAACTGGTTCACGATGAGTGCAAAAAAATATTGCATTCATATTTATTTTATTTATATATTCATATTCTGTACATAACATTACACTAACTAACCCAATTCTATTCTGTTCGTTCGCGACCTTGTACAATTTATCCATTTTGTGACCGTCGGAGATCGTAGGCGCGTCAATTTAAAAATGCTAGAAAACTAAGTATTTGTCCGAATTTACTCTTAAGTTATATGTGAGTATTTTTTTTATTGATTTACAACCCTATCCTAAACCAAGACGTTGGTGCTGAATAATAACGACCTTCGCGCGCAGCACTAGAGTTCAATGTTGCTTGATGGCGCGCGGTGATTTTGCTAATAAAAATTACGTAGCCATATAAAATGGCGGCTTTCGTCAACATCAAAAGAGACTTCTGTACTTGTACTATTACTTATTCTGTGACGATGGTTTAGAGAAGAGGCACATACTTACAACACAAGACACAACAATATGATAGGAAACTAAATAAATAAAAACTACATAAATATACTTAACTATTAAAAGAAAACACCATCTAAGAGGCTCTCCTGCGGCATAGACCCCAGCACACTGGCGGCATTACCCCTCTGTATAGTCAGAGAAATTCGTCTCTGGCCATGCCCACAGGTTCAAGGATTGCGGGCGCAGAGACGGAGGCAAGCGAGCGGTGGACCAGGTCATTGATGGTGCCATGAAGGAATAAGCGATCAGCGCTTTTGGAACATGAGAGGCCGTGACGTCCCAGCTAATCTACGTCCTTACCACAGGTACATGTGTGGGAGATACATAATATTCTGCAACCAATATTGCTATCCTCAAGGTGCTTGGATCCAGAACCGTACCTTACTGACGGGAAGGGAGGGCGTTGAGCCAATGGCCTGACTCCGGGGCTGATACCGCCAGGAGACGGGCATGTTCAGAGTCGTCCGGGCTATTTTATAACAGAGAAGCATGGGTTGCTTTTAGCCGAGGGGAGTCCCAATCCTTTTGAATATATCGTAGAACCGGGATGTTTGCACCAGGACATGAAACACACCAAGCTTCTCTGGCCTCCTTTAGGCACGCTGACTCATCGTCGAGTAACTGTGAAACGTCTGACGAGAGGTAGCGAACCATAAACAGAGGACAGGAAAGCCGGTAATGCCACACTACACTAGACGAGGAGTGAACACCCAGTCCCCCAAATCTTATCGGGAGAACCGCTTGGGTCCATGAGATACTGTCAAAATGAATATTTAGAATTTTGGATAATGTAGACTGAAGAGAATCGTCGATCGATTATAAAATGGAGGGGAATTTCCATAAGGGGTAGCTGCGGAGTAAATACATAAATTTTGGGGTGAAAAGACAGAAACGGATAATAAAGAGCGCTATATGTGGGTTTATTTTAAAAAGCAGGTCAGATGTGTTCTTAAATAAATTTAATTTACTGTGAATAACCGGGTTGATTTGAGTCGTCGAAAATAGGTGAGCCTAAATATTCATCTGTTTCGCATTTCATCGTGTTCGCAGTTCTTCAGAATCGCATTTCATCGTTTTCTCGTTTCTACAGATTCGTCATTCATCATGTTCGAGTTGCATCAATTTCGCGTTTTATCGTGTTTGCGTTTCCTCGGATTCGCAATTGATCGAGTTCGCTGTAGATTTCGATTTACAGAGATTTTGTAGAAATATCCATTCAAAAGGTTCGATCCATTGGATTTGGAAACCAAATGCTTCACAACTCCAAGGGATTGTAGACTTGACTTGAGTGAGTATATAATTTCGGCGGTCGATCGTAAAATCCGCCAGATCACAAAATTCCTAGGCATATCACAAAACGCTGTCATTTCATGATATAAATAATTTAAGAACAACGAGCGAAGCGAAGAGTGCTTAGAATGAATTGTGTGTGACCACAACGCACGAGCCGAGCGAGCGAAGCAAGCGTGCCGCGGCAGCGACCGGCCAAGTGGCAAAGCCGAATTAAGTTGTTAACCTTAGCTATTGTTTGATCAAATGTATTACTCCTGTCCTAAGTCCTGGCTCCATACTAATTTTGCTTGAAATTTTCTAAGTTCAAAATCCGATATGGCGGCGTTTCGTGATATGCCTAGGATTTTTATGATCTGCCTAAACTGGCCAAATCATGAAGTGACGGCGTTTCATGATATACCTAGGAATTTTATGATCTGCCTAAACGGCAAATCGTTAATCGGTGAATCGTATCTTTTGCATGGGTATTCTACAAAACCTCTGTAAATCGAAACCTACAGCGAACTCGATCAATTGCAAATCCGAGGAAACGCGAAATTGGTGTAACTCAAACATGATGAATGGCGAATCTGAAGAAACGAGATAACGATGAAATGCGATTCTGAAGAACTGAGAATACGATGAAATGCGAACCAGATGAATTGCGAACAAGATGAATAGCGAATCTGAAGTACCGCGAACATGACGAAATGCGAAATAGATGAATGTCGCACAACCCGGAATAACCACTACACAGACCATCGACATCTTTGTACCTTACTTAGATAGATGTCGATGACACAGACACATTTAGGGTATTTTGGGACTAGCGTGTTTTGAGACTATTGTATTTTGAGAATGGTGTATTTCAAGACTAGTACATTATGGGAATAGTTCGTTTTGAGCTTCAGCTTTTATGACAGTAGGTGATCTCGGTATTAGTACATAAATCAAGTTAAGTTTGTTTTGGTTTTAAGGTTTTAGAGTTTTTTGGGACTGTGGTATTTCGACATTAGATTATTTTGAATTTATATTTATAGGGCAATATGTGTTTTTGACATTAGGTTGTACTGTGCAATAGGGTAATTTGAGCTTAGGTTCTAATGCACCGGAAGGAATTAAATTTTGAATTTAGACTTGAAATGATGGGATGGATGACTAAACTAAAAATGGCAGGCTTAAGCGGATCTCCATGTTGGCTGGCAACCCCAAAAAGTAATTTTGATGGCGCTTCGTAGCATTGAAACAAGTAGGGATAAACTTCGGGAAGTTCTTTTTTCACTTCAGCTATGGTTTGAAGATATGGGTTAGCTTCTGGTGAAATTTTCGACAGCAAAGCTTCGAGGCCAAGCGCATAAAGTGCAGCCAACCGCGAGCGGACGGATGCCGCCATCCTTTTTGGCCAGGGCTAGATATAGATATCACGTCGTGCTACGATGCGGCATCGTTCACGATTCCATGTCGTGTCGTGGAAAATTACGGCACGATCCTTCGTATCTGCAAAGCCTCGTATCGTATCGCATAATGAAATGAGGCATAATGGGGGGATGAATGACGCGATATCATGCAGTGTTTGTGTGAAAGAGCCCTTATGCAGGTAACAGACATTCCGTTTACGATTTTGGCACAGTATATTTTGGTCTGCTGGGCTACTACGATACTTGAAACTCGAAGTTCGTGTCGTGCGGTTCCTCTGACACTTATACTATTTAATACGAGAGTGAGAGGGACGGTACGATACGAACTTAAGGCATAGAGTCCTAATAGAACTTGAATGCGCGATCATCGTACTCGTAGGTTCGCGCGAATTTTACACGTACGAACGCGCGATCAAATATTATTATATTGAACTTGAATAGGCGTCCTACCTAACCTTGTCCTAACTGAAAATCGTGCAATCGTGCGTCGTGCTGTGCGATTTGGGGGTTCACCCTCACTAGACCGAATATCATAAAAGCTAATTTCACTAGGCATACTTAAGCCTAAACAACTTGGTTTCGGTGTCAGAGGCGGATGTGAAGCTGCCGTGCACGCAACTCGCTCATTTCTCGAGAAAAATGAATATGACGTTCTCCTGAAATTGGATGTAAAAAATGCCTTTAACTCGATCGACAGGGGTACCCTTTTGCAAGAGATTGGACGAGAACTTCCTGAGATTTTCGACTATCTCTGGCAGTGTTATGGTACTCCATCAAAACTAATGTTTGGGAACACTGAAATCGCTTCTGCCGTTGGCTGCCAGCAAGGGGACCCCCTCGGCCCTGTTATTTTCAGCCTAGCAATCAACCCCATTATCACACAGCTCACTTCAAAACTCAATCTTTGGTATCTTGATGACGGCACTATTGGTGGAAAAGCATCTTCAGTATTAAACGATCTAAACCTCATCATCAGTCGTTTCTCTGAGATAGGCCTCTCGTTAAATTACGACAAGTGTGAAGCTTTTATCTCAGAGAAACTTTCTGCCGACACTCGGGCGGGCATAGTTAATAGCCTTAACAATGTCACGCCTAATATCTCTATACTCACTCGCGACTCTCTTACTTTACTTGGCGCACCAATTTTCGAGGACGCTATTCCCTCAATTATAAAATTCGAAATTAATCAATTTCCATAATTCTTCTGACCTACTTTTCAAAATTAGCCCTCATGTAGCAATTTGCATTCTGCGGTTGTGCCTGTTTTCACCAAAAATTTTATACATCTTACGTTGCTGCTCTGTTTGGAAATTTCCCAACTTGACCTCATCTATTGATATTGTTTTAAAAGAAACTACCTGCAAAATCCTTAATATTTCACATACTCGAACAAGTTGGACCCAGGCGACTTTACCGATCAAATATGGTGGTCTAGGGATTCATACGACAAGCGACCTGGCTCTCCCTGCCTTCCTTTCATCCGTTCACAGCTCTGTCTCCCTCATCAATGGTATCCTTAACATTACCAATCCCGCTGATGTTGTGGTGTCAGGCTTGGCGGACGCAGAGTTGGCATGGATAGCCAGCAACCTTGGGGAAAGTTTGCCCACCGAAAAAAATAGTCAAGCCGCCTGGGACCTCTTGAAAGTAAAAGCTATCCACAAAAATATACTGGCTTCACGCTCTCCTTTCTCGGAACATAGGATCGCTGCTAGACCCGGGATCGTTGCGAGTCGCGGTGTGCCTTCGCCTGGGCCTCAGGACCTGCGAACCTCATCTTTGCTGTCGCTGCGGTGGCTCGGCTGACGCTCTCGGCCGCCACGGCCTACATTGCCAACTTAGTGCCGGCCGTTCCTACAGACACGCGACACGATGTCGTCCGTCGAGCTCTCGGCTCCGCGTCCATCCCGGCGACCCTAGAGCCTACAGGTCTTTCTGCTGCGGACGAGAAGAAGCCCGACGGTTGTACGTTGGTGCCGTGGCGTCTGGGGCTACCGTTGGCGTGGGTTGTTACATGCGTGGATACGTTAGCCCCATCCCACGTCCAACAGTCTGCGCGGAAGCCAGGGACAGCTGCAGACGATGCCCAAACCGTCAAGTGCCGCAAATATGCCTTTCTTAAGGACAACTACTTTTTTGCGGCACTTGCGGTCGAAACCTTTGGGCCTTGGTCGTCAGACACAAAAAAAAATATGAAAGAAGTGTCGGACAAACTAATCGGCATATCTGGCGACCAAAGAGCAGGCTTTTTCTTCGCCTTGCAGTGCAACGAGGCAACGCCGCTAGCGTCTTAGGTACAATGCCCCGCGCTGCGCTGCCTTTGGAAGAGGAAGCCCGTTTTAGTTAATTTTATGTGTTTTTTATTTTTATTTTTATGTAAAAATTCATTGTTTAAATAAATAAACCAATGTGGCATACCAACGTAAGATATACTTTCATTAGCCCTAATATCATGACAGCTAAACTTGTATGTCCGAATTGATTACTAGACCTAAATGGTTACTTGTACAAAACATTAAATGCTCTAATATTGCTAAAACTAATAATGATTGTTCCTAAAGATTAATAGACCTAAAGTTTTGAACCCTAATGTTTACTTGTACTAAAGATAAAATAAAATTCGTGCGAGCGAGTGAAGCGAGCGAGCAAGACGGTTTGGAGTAGAAGCGACTCGGATAGGTTAGGTTCAGCTTCTATGTTAGGTTTTTTTATAGCAGCCAATAGATAACTCCCACTAGGAAAGTAGGTTGGATGGATGCCATTCAATATGTTGCTAAATTAAGGTGTTCCAATTTCCAATCAATACATTTGACGAAAATTAATGTTTTAGCTTTTTGATGTTAGGGCTAGTGAAATTAGGTACAACGTAAATTCGGAAAGCTAAAATTAGGGCTAATTAATAGTTAGGCAAATCAATCCTTTTTAATGACCCGATGTGGGTCATTAAAAAGGTTGAACAATTAACGTATAGTTTATTATTAACGTTATTAAACCTTTAAATATGATTTTATTAGGATTTCAATTAAATAAACATAAATAGATCAGTTGCAAATTCATTCAATTTAGACGAATATTTATTCCAACCCGAGGTTGGCAGTATACAGAAAAGAGCAGCGGCTTTCGTATTATGCAACGAGGTGTACTTTTAAGGAGCGGGAAAATTTTGACATTTTGAAAATATGAAACTTCCGAGCATCTACCGAGAGACTCACTGTAACGGATAACTTGATTTAAGTCGTGAGTTATCCATTATAATATCGTTTAATATTTAGAAAATATTATGTTTTTTCACGTAATTTATTATTTAATATCGATATATTTTTAATACTTCCTATAAATTTAATTTAAGATTGTAATCAACACATTTGATCGTATCTCGCTTTTTTCGTGTTGAAGTGAAAGTCACAGATCAAAGTGAAGTTCAAATATCTGGAATTTAGTGAGTAGACCCACCCAACCATAAACTATAAACCATAAACGTATCATTACGCTAGTCATATTAAGTTTATGCACCCAACACTGTCTAGAATTTAAAAACAATATTTAAAAAGTTTTCACCTCAGCACCTCAAACAGGCAGGTTTTGCTATGAGAAATCAGTGAGCAAAATCGCATTTTGCTCACTCCGTTAGACAAAGTAACTTTTTAATTATATTTTTTTTTTGCTGAGTACAGTGTTGAGTCTACTCACTAAATTCCAAATATTTGAACTTTACTTTGATCTGTCATTTCACTTCAACACGAAAAAAGCGAGAGATAGGATCAAATGTGTTGATTACAATCTTAAATTAAATTTTTGGTATTAAAAATATATCGATTCCTAATAAATTACATGAAAACGAAATATTTCCAAAATGTAAATTTTCCCGATCTTTTAATAAAGTATGCAACCTCGTTGCACGAAAGCCGCATCTCTTGTTTTTATTTTATGAAAGAATTCTATGCCTCTACAGTTGAAATAAATATTTGTTAAATTGAATGAATTTTTAACAAATCTATTTATGTTTATGTAATATAAATCTTAATAAAATTCATATTTAAAGTTGAAAATACAAACTGAAATATAGATGCACAGAAAAAACAGAAAAATAAGACCATCACTGGGAATCGAACCCAGGTCCTCGGTAATCCGTACCGCGTGCTATACCGCTACACCACTGATGGTCAATATAAATAATATATGGTATGGTGTATTTTCAATTTCGGTTTTACGGGATGACCGTAAAAGTAAAAATTTGGAATTGAAATAAAAAATACAAAAAGATTCCAAAAAAACAATCATATTTAAAGGTTTAATAGCATTTATAATAAATTATACGTTTATTGTCTAACCTTTTTAATGACTCCAAGATGAGGCTTTTTGCAGTATTAAAAAATAAGTGTAACATTAGTACAAGATTAAATTAGAATGCATGTTATGAGTATGAGTTTTGTATTATATCTACTGGACACTTTTTTATGGTTTTAAATGTGATTATTATATTTGTTTCTTAAAAATCGGATTTTATTTTAAAAAAATGTATGTTTTGTGAACAGGTAGGTTTATGTGGTTTTATTCTTATGTTACATTTAAATTATGTTCTCGCTGCTGAGGTGAAAAATTGTATGTGGCACACGAGACCAAAATTTTTTTGCATCTCGTGTATTTGAATCCCTTGCTGTTCTCAGGATTCTAACCTAGAATCACTCGCTCACGCTCATGATTCAATGAGGGCTATCGCGAATGAATTCGCCGCTAGAGGCGCTAGTGTAGCGTGAGGTCTCCGAAATGTCAAATCTCAGTTTTTGGGTGAGCTACACGGGTTTATTTAGAATTAGAATAATTTTGTGAATATTTTGCAATATCTGTAATTAATTATGGCAATGAATTTCTGTGTTTTGAGACAGTTTTGTCTTTCGGAAACCTTTGTCCTCCCTTTTTCCGAACAAAACGGGGACTATGCAACACTGGAATGCTCGATATTTATATGGTACGGTTTTAAGGTGTATTAAATATGATTTTAATCTAAACTTTGTTTCCACGCCCGTAATAACAGACTTTCAAAACCATACTTAAAAACCTCACGCAACAGTGCGCTATCTAATGAGACAAAAAACGATAGCCCTCATTATAGAATCCTTCGCTTACTCGGGATTCAAAATCAACACTCGCAACAAAAAACAACTTTGCTCTCTCGATGCACAAATAACTATTGTCTCACGGAGTGAGCAAAATGCGACTTTGCTCGCTGATTTTTAGGGTTCCGGAGCCAAAATGGCAAAAACGGAACCCTTAATGTTTCGCCAAGTCTGTCTGTCTGTCTGTCCGTCCGCGGTTTTGCTCAGAGACTATCAATGCTAGAAAGCTGTAATTTTGCACGGATATATAAGTGAACTATGCCGACAAAATAGTACAACTAAAAATTAAAAAAAAAAAATACGGTACCTCCCATAGACCTAAAGTGGGGGTGATTATTTTTCTCATCCAACCCTATAGTGTGGGGTATCGTTGGATAGGTCTTTTAAGACCAGATCCAGCATAAACACGAACTTTACGAGCATGAGAAGTTACAAATATATTGCTTGCGTGTTTGTTAGCTTTATATGTTTTCAATCTTAAATGTTTTGAATATTATAGGTTTTAATTGTTCAACTGCTAGCAAGAGCTAATGAAGTTTTTAAACCCATTTGCAATTATATTTTTGGGGTCTACTTTTTAGTAATCACATAAATTGGTTTCTCCATACTTGTGTTTGCCGTGTTTTACTTTTCACCTAGTATGGAGAAACCAATTAATGTGATTAAGTACTAAAAAAAAAAGTAATTGCAAATGGGTTTAAAAACTTCATTAGCTCAATGATTCTAATTATGTAAGGCACTACTGAAACTTTGGAAATAATGCATAAACTTGAGCATTTTTCGTAACATGGATAAGGAAAAATGACAAAAACTCCGATTATAAAGAAATTTTTTAACAAAAAGTAAAACCGACTCCAAAAAAATAAAAAAATAACAAAAAATGGAACCGACTACAAAACCCTTGAAAATATTTTTCTGGGTAAGTAGGTACGTACTAGCTCGCAGTCGGTGACTCAGCACGAGCCAGCAGGAGTGGGACAATTCACAATAGTCGTCTACCTCACCTACATACTATGTTGGTTTCAATCCCTCCTGCTGGGTCGTGCTGAGTCACCGACTTCGAGCTAGTACGTACCTACTTACCTAGAAAAATATTTTCAAGGGTTTTGTAGTCGGTTCCATTTTTTGTTATTTTTTATTTTTTTGGAGTCGGTTTCACTTTTTTGTTAAAAATTTTCTTTATTTCTTACTTTTTAGTGATTCGTAGCCAAAGAACATCTCACAACAATTCCATTAAGCCCAAACACGACTTAGTTACGTTGTTTTATAACAGAGTTCCGTTGCCTACCTTCTGGCTTCAGCATCAGATCAGTTCGAAAGAATCATTAACTTAAAGCTTCTTCTTAGTCGCTTATCTAGGTAAGTATATTAATCATGATAATTTAAATTTAACCCGTGAAATACTTGTTATTGATAGTAGTAGTTCCGTTGGTCAAATCTGGTCTTCATCATCAGTTCCAATTCACCAAATTATGATTTGCAAGAGCAAATGCACGAGTTACTGCTAAATATATCCAAATTACTATAGGTGTCCCTACAATATTTGAAGAGTTCCCTCGATTTCCTTAAGATCCGATCATCAGATCCTAATTTGCTGCTTATGGGACCTAATTGAAAGCATTCCTAGACGAACTCAAAAAAAATTTTTCAAATCGGTTCATAAATGACGGAGTTCTGAGGTAACAAACATTCAAAAAAAAAACAACCGAATTGATAACCTCCTCCTTTTTTTGAAGTCGGTTAAAAATGATTAACTCCGAAACAACTAAAAATCGCTGAACAAGTACATACATGGGGGTTAAATCGATAGCTTTTGAGCTGCTCTATCAGCTCTCAACGGTTTGTTGTTGCTTTCCGGGACACCCATACAGTCATACACAACAACGTAACGTTTCCTTTTTTTTTGGCATATTAAAAGGATAATTTACATATTTTTTTTGCACGAAGCAAACACAATTATTATACAGTGCTAAATGTACTTTTGGCCAAGGCTCTAAATGTAAAAACCGCTATTTTCCTATTTCCGACTTGAGTGGTGTTGTTAAATATAGCGATAAATTATCTCCATACTAATTTCTACTAAATCGGTTAGGTGGTATAGGCGTAAAGAGATAACAAACAGACGAGACAGTATTAGTTTCGCTTTTTTAATTTTAGTAAAGATGACTGCATGGTGCGAAAGTGTCTTCTAGCTTCAATTCCTTGAGTGAAATTGCATTGGTTCGGTATCAATTGTACGGGAAATTGCCACTTTTTAACAAGTTTTATTTTACAATACAATACAAAACTTGTATGACAAACGACAGGCACGTTGTCTGAGCAAAATTGAAACTATTCATTTTCAGAATTAGAAGGAAGGAGAGCAATCTTGTACTGGTTTTCGTTTGCTCCGGGCACATTCTTGACCGGGAAGGCGGGAACAAAAACGATTCGCTGAGTTTTAGGGTGAGGCATGGAATTACGTAGATGTGCCATGTCTCAAAAGGAGAATATTTAGGAGTCAGTTTAACATATTTTTATTGATTGATTTATTTCTACAGAACAGGTACGAAATTTAATATTATTTCCTCCGGGATGGTACAATCTTGGGATAACGACGTGCAGCGAGAAAGTAGGTAAAGCACGTCAGGCAGGTACGTTATTTACGGTAAGTAGGTATCGTTTAAAACAATGGTGTTCACGAGCGCCAGATAAATCCACACGCGCCAAGATTTCATCTTCGACGTTGTCGTCGCCGTCGTTTGAAGCAACCATTAACATAACCGCGCCATAACAACATCATCAAAGTTACCAGTAACACTAGTATAAGATATTTTATGATCTTTGGATCGCTTAAGACATTTAAATCTATATGTGATGTTATGCTTCCCAACGAAGATGAGATTGCTGGCTCTGAGCCGTTTGAGTCGCTTGAGCCCGGGTTCGGGGGTGGAGAATCCTTGACAGTAGAAGCAGTTTTAGATGCCGGAGCAGAAAATTTCCCTATGTTTTTCCAAAACTTAAAGCTTTCACTTGCCATTCTTGTTAAGAGCTCTATTAAGCGCGCATCTTGTTTGCTAAATCATAATTTTGCACTTTTTACATTTTCTCCACGTAATTTGTAAGATTTTGCTTTTCGTGATGTCACTGCTAGATTGGATGACATGTCTATTGACATTTGTGTTGTAAAGAGCAACAAGTATCAAAGAGATGTAAAGTACTGTAATCAGTACTTGTCGGATGTTTATGATTGCCTCTGGGTACACATGCTTCAAACTTTTGAATCTTTATGTATTCTCGCAGAAAACGGAACAGTTCGAATATTAACGGCTACAAGTGGAACGTCTGCGACGACGGCGGTGTCCGGCGAGACAGCCACTTGCGCACCCATACCAAAGCAATATCACTAAAGCTGCCAGTAATAGTACTAAGATACCTGCTTGCAATTTGGGGTCAGTCAAATTGAAATCTACTGCAAAATTGCTTGAAGTCTTGGAACCCTTTGCTTTCTTAGTAGTAGCCGTTGTAGACTCCCCCATTTTCAACTACTTACCAATTTGAGATCTGTGTCACTATTAACGGCAGATTTTTACACAAAAATATGGATACATGCTTGTTTGGTGTTAGGTACCGGCGGTATTCTTTATTCTGTATTTTGTTTCATTTTTGTGTAGTTTTCACGATACATTTAATTTTAGATTGTTCGAGTTAGAACTATGCTATGTTTTATTTCTAGCTTTCATGCATGACAGGCATAAATATTTTCTGACATTCTAGACGTCGCACATATTTTACAGAGCAGGAAGATTTTAATTTAAATACAGACTCTATTGCCAGCCACACATTTACCTAACCCTTCACCAGGCCGCGAAGAACAAGCGTGTCTTTATAAATTATTTTTTATAGATTTGCAACCGCATTAAACGTCTTGTACAAAATGTATTACAGTCGGATAGGTACGTTCCTGTAAACCAGAAAAAAATGTGGGACACGGTATTCCCATTACCTGTCTGAGTAATGAACTGACAAATTTAGCGTAATTATATTCTTGATCAGGCATAGAGTAATATGTGTCTCACATACTATACAGTATGACATACTCCGGTTTCAACTCCTAATCTCTTACTAAACATTATATCAATCCCTGAAAATATAAATTCATGATCTTTATTCACAACACACAGCTATTTATTTACTTACTTGACACGACAAGACAATTTACCGGTCTATGGGCAAAATAGTTCCCACATAGTCAAACTGTAACAAGTCAATGGGATAGTGTCATCCCACATCCTAATTCTGGTGGAAAAGTATCATGGTGGTAAAATCTACAAAATATCAAAAGTTTGTCAAGGACCTTTATGCTTTTATTTCGCTGAAATTAAGTAGTAATATTCGGATTTTGTCACAAATCACTACAATTACTGGTCAAGTGAATTCAAACGGCTGCCAAAGACACATTATTGGATTTAGCTGTGTGTTGTGATCATGAAATCATATTTTCAGGGATTGATTATTATAATGTTTTGTAGGAGATTTGGAGTTGAAATCGGACACTTTTGGTAAACGATATACAGTGGCGTAGCTAGGCGTGGGCGGAGTGGGCCCTCGCCCACGGCCTCGCACTTAACAGAGCCTCACGAGGCCTCTTTAAATGCGATGCGACCATAGAAAAGGGGCCTCGCTGATACGACTTCGCCCACGTATCATTGGCCCACGTCTACATTAGTCCACGCTACGCCACTGACGATATACTATGAGGGAGACATATATATATCCCTTAACCTGGTAAAGTGTTAACGCCGCAGATAGATTTGTAAAGTTTGCGCATAGTAGTAGAAGGTACGAACCTAAATCGCCCTTCACCGGTCTGATAATAGGATGAAAAGTATTTTATATTATAATAAATTTAGTATATACCTATTAGAAAATACAATTAGAAATGGGTTTGCTAAAAAAATAGCCTGTCCACGATTATTTTTTTTGCAAACCTATTTCTAATATTTTCACATTATACTAAATTTATTATAAAATACGTGTCATGTTTCGTGTCATGTTGTTAGTTACGTGGGTTACGTGTCGTGTCATTCTATCTTCATTCTATTATCAGACCGGTAAAGGTCGATTTAAGTTCGGATCCTAGAAAAATTATCACCGATATCATGGAACCATAGAGAAATTAACTAATTGAATACAGTGGAGATATTCATATTACACAATTTTAAAGAATAAAATTATTTAACCACTGCGGCGATTGCTGCAATCTGATTGGCCGGCCTAAGGGCAGCAGGGCTACTACGAAACTCGAAGTTCGTCTCGTGCGGTCCCTCTGACACTTATACTATTTAATACGAGAGCGAGAGGGACGGTACGATACGAACTTCGAGTTTCGTAGTAGCCCTGCTGGACAGAAGATCGGCCACACATTGTATTATAATCGATATTGATAGTCTTTGCAAGGCATACAAACAGTTTCATGTAGGAATGGGACCTTTATGGGATAGTGGAAAAACTATCGCTATAAACTAGTTCCATTACGGTACAAGCAGTAAATCACTAATGCATTACAAAGGATCCAATAATACAAAGATACTACTGTAATTTGTAACTTATTTAATCACAAATTCACAAAATAGCTGCCTGATAACTCAAAGAAACAAGAATGCACATACAATGTTAGACCTAAATTCACTATCTTTAAAATACCATCCCTAATCCACTGTCTGTAACTAAGAAACTGCTGTGAGTAGAGTTTTTGTCTTGGATATAAAGCTATAACCTCGATAAACGCTACTGTCTCAGATACTTTTAACAAAACGCATACAAGCAGTGCATCCTCGTGCGTGTTTTATGTCGCTCTCACGTGGCGCGATATTTCAATGTTGCACGGCACTTTATGGTCTTGTATGCGTTTAGGACACACTCAAGTTGAAATTCAAAACTTGGATAAAACAATACAAAAAATACACATAATAAAAGACAATATTGAAATAGTATAGGTACATAAACATAAAGCAGCTGTAACTTTCTTTTAATTAGTAACCAAGTCATGCCTTTACATTTATGTCTAGCTAAAGGCACTACAAATAGGCAGTAATATTGCTAGCATTGGTTAATATTTTAAAGCTGGTTGCACAATATTGAGTAGTATGGTTACATTACATACATAACATATTGCTAGGTAGCCCTGCAACCATATATCCTTTCATGAATGAGATATTGCAATATGTCTTAGGTGTAAATACACAACCTATTCAGTAGCGTTTAATGGACTATTTATAGAACTCTTCACTAGTTAAGAAATTTAGTTTGTGTATACAAATTTTGGTAGGTAATTCAACCATTCTTTATTTTTAAGCAATGAAAAATTAGAAATTATTTTTCGTTTGTGTGCCGAAAACCTTATTGTAAAAGTATCTGATTTGTTTTGTTGTTTTGTAACTTAATACACTACCGTCAGAAAATTTAAAGCTAAGTTTAGACTCGCAATAAAAATCGTGCAATTTGGATTACATTGCAAGGCCGTAAAGCCAACGAGTTTGTAGTGGGCAATCGAGCGCCGCAATGTAATGCAACTTGCACGATTTTTCTTGCAAGTCTAAACTTTGTTTAAGGCCAAACACAATTTTCATAAATTCTTATACAGAACATCAAATTTAATTTCTAATCAACATAAAACAACGTAAACTTATTATTTTTATCTTTTAATCGTTAGCAAAACTCTTTTCACCATATTTGTGAGGAAAAAGCATTTAGTTGAGAATACTTACATTTAAAATATATTTTCAAACACTTATTGATGTTTTAATGATATTATTTGTTTTAAGAACTTGAAAACTCAGTTCTTCACATTTCATCCTAGTTCAAATAAATAGACCTAGGTGCTGGTATCACATATCGCTAAAAATCGAGACAGACTCGGTTTGCTAGGGCTCCAAGTAAAAATCATCGAAATAATGGGTCGTGCTATCATCACAGTCAAAGAGAAAGGCAAGACAGAGCGATATATAGCCAGTAAATTGAATATTTCTAAGACGGCTGTTCATTACATTTTTTCGAGGAAGAGGGTAACTGAAAGTTAAGTGGATCTTGCACGTTCTGGCAGACCCAAAGTATCAAGCGAGGTTGAAGATTGAGGAACTGTGACGATGAGCAAAAGAAAATCCCCAGTACGTCTACTACAGTAAAATAAAAACCAACTACTTCAACATGGTCTCTTGGGCTGTGTGTGTAGCTTTTAAAAAACCATTATTACGCAAACCAAACAAGGATTGGACTTGAACACTGGTCGAAAGTACAGTCAAGGCCAAAGTTGCAAAAATATGTATACACGGCCTTAATGTTAATGTTATGCTAGTGCATAAAGTCGTGTATACATATTTTTGTAACTTTGGCTGTGTCGATATCTTTGCCCTTGACTGTACTATAGACAGATGAATCAAAGTTCGAAGTTTTACATATTTTGTTGGTCCTAAACTTTCTGACGGTAGTGTACCTACCTTCATTCAAAATTATTAAAGCACTATACATATGAATCATTCATTAATGTCTTACAGCATCTCTTTATTATTATCAGTTAACATTATCAACGGGCCCCGCGAACATACATGTAATGCCTTTTACACCATTTTTTTTATTATTGTTTAATTACGTTCTTTTAGCTATAACGGACCATCTGTACTTTATTTAAAGTAAATCCATACTAATATTATAAATGCGAAAGTGTGTGTGTGTGTGTTTGTATGTTTGTCCGTCTTTCACGTCAAAACGGAGCGACGGATCGCTGGATTTTTCGCATAAGTAGAGATAGTTTATGGGTCAGACAGTGACAATATGGCTACTGTTTATCCCGAAAAATGCACAGTTCCCGAGGGAACAGCGCGCGATAACCGAATTCCACCCGGGCGAAAGCTAGTATAATATTAAATAAGTTATTTTAAGGCAATGTAAATGTTTGTTCTAGGGAAAAAAGAAATATAAAATTCGCATGAATAAAATAATATACCTATCTTACACATAGATACCTATGATACACGTGTGTTATTGTTTAAAACAGACGAGATATATCTATATATAAAATAAATTACATGTAAAGTAGTTTTACACGTTTATTCATGTCATATATTTTATTGCACGTTTTTGTATTCGTTTTTGTATTGTCTCATGAAATATGCACGCGAATCAATTTGCTTGTGTAATAGCCTATATTCTTCACAGTTTCCAAGTAACACTTGGAAGTTAGTGTGTATTTATTTTTGCATCTATAATTAGCAGAAATAAAAACTGAAACACTTTGATAGCAAAATACTGCCCTCCTAAGCCGAAAGGCGCTACCTCAAAAAAAACGCTTTTCTGTCATTTACACCATGTCATGGCCTACCAACCCCTACAAGCTATATTTTAATACTAAAAAACAGCAATAGATGGCACTACCATTAACATTTGTAAATTATAAAATGTGAATAAGCCGAATTAAGTAGAAATATTGAGATTAGAATAAAGATTAGCATATTTTATATACACAACTTTACGTCAATTTTATTATTCAACTCCTTATTTTGAAGATAAGAAACACCATAAATAATAAATTGAGAATACGAAAGTATAGGTCACATGTGGCTACATTTCAGCTATAAGGCTTTCGTAGTGTTTTGTGACGCTAGATGGCGAATAACCGGAATGCGCTTGCTGGGCTTGCCCCGCGCTTGCACACATTCGCCGAAACTATTTGAGAGAAACATGCCATTTTCTTCTAACAACGTAAATAAGACAGAGACATCATGCGCATCTCTATTCGTCTAGGCTCAGTTGGTAAGCTTGTTGGTTGTTGTCAGTGTACCGTTTCCTTAGTGTCTCACTAGATGGCAATACGTATCGTGTTATTTGTGTTCTCACTGGTGCCATCTATTGGAAAATCAAAGGAAAGAAAAATAGCCAGTTGAATAGCCAGTATTAGGGTGATACCATTTGCTTGTACTAGGTGGTGTCTCTGTTATATTATCTACTTTGTGACCATGTAATGCAGAATGTTTTAAGCTACACAATAGTATTAATAACTCAAGTGTTTTTTTTTAGATGGCGCCTTTTGGCTTAAACGGGCAGAATAGGTGATATCAAAAATTCACAGGAGCATCCGTGCCAGCGTTTATTATCAAAACGAATTTCCTATTTGAACATAAGTGTACTCCGTAATACATTTTCGACCTTTTGCCGCTGTAATATGAATAATAGTGTAAAACATCTTTGAAATAAAAGCACAAATACTTTTTCACAAGAATAAAAAAATAATTGGTATTTTTTGCATTTAGAAAGAAAGAAAGAAAGAAAGAAAGTTAATTCACAGTTAAAATTTCAGTCGAGGCATATAATTGTTGGAGTATTTATGTTCTTTGTTTTCTTCATACATTGTTTCAAATTTAATCCATCAGATGAAGAGCTATTACAGTTTTTCCGATTTTTATTTTTCCTGTAAAGGTGATGTTTTGATATTACACGTTTATTTGCGGGGACTGTCGATATATGGAATGTAAGTATATTCCGTATCTGCAATATTCATCAGTATGCTCCAACAACAGGGTATTAATTAAATATGTATAAATGATAACCACCACAATTTTTACTTACTCTATCATAGACAGTTGTTACTTGCATCCCAGTGCTCAATATTAATTCTTACTAAGCAACAACTTGCGGGGGTGACACTATTTACCGGCCCGGATAATATCGACATGGAAATACGGATATAGATATTCATGCTCACGTCCATGTTGGTAACAGACATGAATTTCTGTAGGAGTGTACACGAAAAATTGGGTCAGTATTTACATGTCAGTATTAACCAGGCCGGAAAACAGTGTAATCCACTTGCAATAGTTGAGTTCCTGATCCACAATAATTTACTTCCTCCGTCCTAACAAGATCTGAATGAATTTTGTTTTTATAGAATAATTTCTTTAGTCTGTAGTCTGTCTTAACATTGATCCAAAATATTTCAACTGGTGGTTGGGTTAGTTTGACTGTGAAAGGAAGCCATACATTAATTTATGCTCACAGTGTATCCGCATCAAAGGCCTGACTAAATTTTGAATCAAAAATTCAGATGAAAACATTTACAGGTCAAACGTACTATCTGTATAAATATTCTGGAACAATTTTAAGACATCTTGTATTTAAAGTTTTTTATTTATTGCAGTACAGCCAACCAAGTAAGTGTTTCTAACTTTTGGCGAGTTTCTATATCTGAATTAAAACAATGAAGCTAATCAGACAATACAGCTGTCTGAGTTTTAAGCCATAAAACTGGCATTTAACCTTTCCAGTGGCAAAGGAATTCCTTGGATGACTATACATTTGACAGTTACTCTAACCATTGATTTGTACCAAGTCTATAAAAGTATGCAAGGACTCATGAGGTTAATGATTTAAAATATTCCAAATCCATAAAATGTATCTATCACCCCTAGATTTTTAAAATATAATTACTATGGCTTATATAATATAATTAAAGCCCAGTTCTCCTAATAACATGAGGAGCAAGGGCACTGTACTGGGTGTTGTTTGCCCAGGCATGCTGCTTGGGTGTGTTTGGTAATTACTGGTTGCAATGGTATCTGCTCATTCAGCAACTAACATTTGGCAACCGGATTCATTTTGCAAACTCTTAAAACTGTTTATAATTCAGAATTTCTTTCAGGGCCGTCATGTGGAACCCTTTAGGTTAGATTAGGTTAGTTTTGTAAAAATCCTGAAATATTTAGTTTCAGAAATATTAAACAGTTGTGAAATTTATGGGGTTGCAACATTTGTTGCGAAACATTGTACATTGTACATTTTCAATGGTTATGGCAGTTTAAGGATGTTTAAACATTTTGAAGACAACAATTTACCATAGTATATTGTTTTAATGCACCAAGCATTGGTTGTGTTTGGTGCACTGTATATTATACACTTATAATTTAATGAACATTAAAGAATATTCAGCATCTCGCAATGCATTTCATCTTAAATTTAATACATAACAAAACATTCACCAAAAGCACAAACATAATCTAAATAATTAATGATAACTATGCCTTTGCCAAGGCTAGTAGTAACTACCACACTATTTCCTTGTATAAAAGCACAAATATAAATTAATATTCTAGATGTCTAGTTGGTTTTCCATAGCCTTGTAAATTTGAGATTGTTTACCTATTCTATGTCAGGAAGATCTTCTTCAGCGGAGCTAGAATCATCTTTTTCAATATCATCACCAAAGGGGCCCATTTTGTTGGAAAACATGTCATTCATGTCATTTAATTCTTCATCACTCTCATCCTCGTCCTGCCAGCGGTTGAAGTCGACTTTAAGCCAGTGGTGTTTCTTCTTGTCGCTGGTCAGCGTGGGCCAGAATGAGTCATCAGTCTTATCTTTCATTAGTACAACCTCAATGTATCGGCCTTTGTTAATTTGTGTACTTTTCTCCACGTCTATTTCGGCGTACAGCGGTATGTCTACTTCGTGTAGTTTTCGTCCTGGTGCACATAACCCTTTAAAGGAAATGCTTTTCTTTTCAATTTTGATATCTGGTTTCTCACATTCAACATTGAACGTCAAAAACACACGAGTACTTCTCTGAGCCCATGAAACTGATGGAGGTGTAGTGATTGTTTCCGCCGACATATTGACTGAAATTTATTCGCAAACTAATATATTGCTGACTAACTAACGCAATAATGATTATATTCTATAACTATATACTTACAAAGTTTATGATAATTAACCAATTTTCGAATTCTAGACGTCTCAGAATCACAGCCGCACCACAGACTACAAATAGAATAAAGTTGAGAACAAAGACTACAGCATATATAGTAAATTGTTAACTTAAAAATAACCTATCGCAACGCAGGCAGCCAACCTAACAGAACTCAACATGTTTTTGTGTTTAATTAAATGTATTAACTCTATTCTAACCTATATTCCATCATCTTTATTAAACTTGCAATTTAAGCTTCTTGCTTGCAATAAAACTTTGATATAAGAACATTAAATAAGTATTTAAACTTAATTAAAACTTTACTAAGTATAAAAGAAAAATAACTAAACTAAAGCTAAAAAAGGACAGATCTAAATCAATCTAAAAATAAAATTACAATGAACTGCAGCTGTATAGGCTAGTTCTTTTTGCCTTATCTTGAAGAAAAAGGAATGAATTTAAAAAATAGATAATATGTCATTGTGACACTTTGTGACGGCATTGAGTGATATGAATTATACGCCATTGAGGGAATAATAATAATGATATGAATTATACGTTGAGGGAATAATAATAATAATTATACGTTAGTTAGTATCTCTTAGTAGTCTATGATTGTGATGAAGACAACCGGCCGTGAACTGAGCGAACTTTCTTAACAAGTAGTAGTAGGTACCGTTATTATCAATATCAAATAGGTACAATAATTGGTAGGTTATTTAATATGACGATATCAAATAGAACTCTGGTTCAAATTGCTGCTTGGGGCGGCATCATTGTCAGCACTACTGGATTTTACCTGCAGCACCGGTTGATCGACAAGGTCCGGGAAAACGACTACTACAAAAACGCCTTGAAAAGGTTAAGAACTCATCCTGGGGCCGTGTACTATTTAGGAGAACCGATTAAAGATAAACGCTTTAAAATAACGGACCCAGAAAACAATTTTGCTGATGATAAAATTGCCAGATTTAGAGTTCCAGTATCGGGGCCTAAAGATAGAGGAACTTATAGTTTTTTTGCTGAAAAAGTAGATGAAGAATGGAAACTAATGAAGGCAGAACTAGAACTGAAGTCAAAGCCAGATGCTAAACTGACAATAGTGAAATAAAATATGTATTATTGCAACAAGAGAATTGATAGTATATAATCTAATCAGTATAAACTTTACTATTATTTGTATTGATTTATTAATATTATTGTGTATTTATACCTGTGTTTCTTTATTTCTCATTCTTTAAGGACTTGACTAACTGTAAGGAAGAATTAGGGCATTGTAACATAATTTATATATTTTAATAATTTTATTTCAACTTCAACTTTAGTTGAATGATTGCATTACAAGTTCACAATTTTGCACCTAATCTCTAGTCACCAGTGGTTATTGAATGAAGAACAGACAACACTTTCTTGGTATAATAGTGGTGGTCTCTCCTTGCGTTCCACACCATAGAGGTGGAGTCCGGTTCCGGAGGTTGTTGCTGGCAATAGAGTTGCTGCCCACTCGCACATTAGGTCTCATAGCTGTTTACTACACACAGGAAGAGATTATCCTTAAATTGGGCACTGCAGAGACTGTAGCAATTAGACACTGCATACCTATGTTTGTTTACACTTTAGTAAATAGAATCAGCATTTTACTATACCCATTGCATGCCTGTGTTGTGAGCTTGTGCTCTGTATTGGTCATATTAACTCCTTTCTCCGTCCTCATCAATTTTTACAAAGTAAATTTGTCACTGCCGTGTGAAAACCTAGTAAGTACCAAAAATTGATGTCTGTTACAAGATTTTCTCATGAATAGAAGTATAAAATGTTTGAATTTTTTTGTTACTTTCGAGGTTTTAACACGGCAGTGACGATTAATGCTTATGCTGTAATTTGCCTTTCTTATCTTTTTAAAATCTTTTATAAATTGTCTTAATTTGTAAGTCAAATTTCATGCACTTCTAATACTTTATCAGACTGACTAGTTTTTGGTAGTTTTTGGTTTTTGTTTTGGAATATGTATTATGTATTAAACTAAAAAAGGCTTCATCAAAACTGGAATTAAAAAAAATTTGGTATATATTAATTTTATTAAATTAAGCCATTTGCATTAATGTTTCAGAAGTAATCATAATCATGTTTAAACATTTTGTTGGGACGTCAAGGGAACAGTTTTTTTATCATAATACTTTACTCTGTTTAGTAAAAGCTTTGGAAGGCAAAAATATAACTGTGGACCTGCGAGATGACTCCCATGTTTGTGGCGAAGTGGCCATTGTTGATGGGTAAAAAAAACTTTTTTTACTTAGCATTCTTTTGCATACTATTTATACCATGCTTCTCTGCAATAAACCATATGTTATACAATATTACAATGTTTCTTAAGTGTTAACAAAGATGTAACCAACTTCTTTCAGATACATGAATATATCGTTTGCGACTGCTGTATTTTGTGATGCAAGTGGGAATGAATTCTTGTATGATAATCTATTTGTTCAGGGACGTAATATCAGATACATTCATATTCCTGAACATGTGAGTATATTATTCTCAATATAGATTTTTTGCAGTAGCAATATTACTGTGTATATAGCCAGCTTAACAAGACAGGCATTATTATTATAACCTAATACACTACACCATGTTTTTCTTGATTTCCGTTAACTTTGACTGACAACTCCATTCTTCCTGGTAAATAACTTTTTGGCTAATAAGAAACACTTATACATTAGTCGACTTCAGTCATAGTTAAAAGTCAAATTGTAAAATACGCAAACTTTGTTATTTTTCTTAAATCTTCATTATCGCTTAATTTAAATGAAAGAGCCACTGGTGTCTTAGATAAATAACTTCATATGACCTGTTGAAGATTCTCTTAAAGTTAACGGAAATAAAAAATAACATGATGTACCTATACCTACCGACTGCGACAAATAGTAGATTGATAACCAAGGGTGGAAAGTGACCCATTTCACCCGAGATATTTCAATAGATTGAGGGGAAATAGGTAATTTCACCCGAGTTAGACACTTACTTTTCATTTTGACTGTGAGGAATGTAAAATACTACAAAAAAATGAGAATAATAATAAATTGAATTTACTTATATCCAACCTCCAACGGTACCTTTTCGACTGGCCACTTGCCACGGCCGGCTATAAAAAAAATCGAGTTGGTCACGAACAAGGAGCTTATATACAAACTAACTAGAAGTTCGTATCCTACCGTCACTCTCGCTCTCGTATTAAATAATATAAATGACAGAGGAACGGCACGACACGAACTTAGAGTTTCTAGTTTCATAGTAGCCCTGCTGGAGGGTTGAACGCCGAACGAAGAAGTTTTGCCTTTATTACTTAAGTATTTATATATTCCATCTCTTTCTTTCACATTTCACGAATGACTTCCATTTCTTTCTTAATATGATCGTGACGTAATAAAGATCAAATTTCTTGTTTCAAACGGATTTTCGGTGTTCAACCTCCAGTGTTGTATATAAGCTCCTTGGTCACGACGTGCATCTAGATGGCCATGCCGAAACGTGTAAAAAAAAGTGGCTAATCGAAAAATTAAAAATAAAAACTTTACACCCTAGAGATGAAAACGCAATTTTCCACCCGGCTATATACCCATGAAAATTAAACTTTCCAAATAGGAGAGATGAAAACGACTCTCAATTTCATTGTTTATTCACCAGATTCCACCAGTAGAGGCAATGAGAAATGAATTAAATCAAAATAATTTGCGGCACACTAACAAGAAGCCTGTACCAAAGTCAAGGAAAGCAAAGAAGGCACTCCAACGTCACATGGAGACTGTAGCTAGCCTACAGGACAAAGAAACCGCTGGTACAAGTTTCATTTAAGACTTATTAGCCATCTGAATTTCTTTCTTCGGTGGATCCATCAATCATGTATCTGTTGCATCTTTGGCTTAAAATGTACATTACATTAGGTATACATGCAGCTGTGAATGATGAAGAGAGGGTTTAGTTTACCCCAAGAGGGTTTAGTTTACCTAGGTAGGTACCTACTATTTATACTAATGTCGATTCCAGAATTTCCAGAGCATGTTACTGATGGATATTAGGTACATCAAAAATTCAAAACAGATGAAGGGGTGTTCTTTAGGTTAGGTACTTGTATGTTGAAGTTATACATATATAATAAAGTGATTATAGCGTTGATGCTAGAAATCGTCAAATGACAGTGATGGATGTGTTTTATTTCAGAAGCAATATATTAAGTCAACTAAATTCACATTAATTAACACTAGACTTTACACGTGGCTTATCGCACACGTAATCCATTAAATCCTGCAGTTGAATTGAAATTCCGGGATTTTACTAAATTCCCAAAAATACGTCTTGGTTTTCAGCGACGTTACATTAAAACAACCGTTGTGCCAATTTCTATGACTCCCTAAACTCAGCGGTTGAAATTTCGAGATTTTATTCCAATACCGTGGGAATATCGGGATTAAAGTAGTCTAGCCTTGTGTTATTCCAGACGTCCAGGTCCAGCTATCTATTCATATTTTGTAATGGAATTTAATCCAAATTCGTCCACCTGTTTTAGCGTGAAAGAGTAACAAACACACTTTCAAACTTTCGCATTTATAATATTAGTAGGACTAGCTTTTTCCCGAGACTTCGTCTGCCAAGAATTCGTTTATCGCTATCCCGCGGGAAGCATGTAAACAATTTTCAGCAGCAGCGTCCTTAGCCAATGTAGCGCCCGTATGCAATTATTACTAAGCGCACAGTCAAAATGGAATAGGTACAAAGCGCCCCTAACACCACTGCGCCCGTGTAAGTAGACGCCTCTGATTTTCACAAGACTCACAAGGGAGCAAAATGATGTATTTACAGCGAGGGCGGTACATTGAATCCAAAATGTAGCGAAGGATAAATACGAACGAAAATTATTAAGAAAAATTCATTACAAAACGGGCACATCCATACAATAGTTCGGGGACACATCTCGAGACTGTTTTTACAGCTCCGAATCATGGACTGAGTCTTACTTCCCAAATTTTGTTGAAATCAGAGAGATAAACTCGGGAAACAGCGATACTTAGATAGAAATACCCGGCTAAGCTCTTTCATCAAAATTGGTTCAGCGGTTAAACAGGTAAGAGTTGGAGAAGGTAGCTTTTACCCTTATGCCACATTAAGATTTACAATCAAACGACGCGTAAAATTTTAAAAACATTTATTTACTTCATAATACAAAGTTTACATAAGCTTTGTACTTGTCATTAGTGTTAATGATTATGATTAAGCATTTTTATCTGTAGAACTACAAGTGGCATACATATATAGCTGTTTACACCTTCGTGTAAGATAATTTGTATTAGTTTAAGAGTTGGGCATTTTCGTGTACAGATGTCTCTTTATTTTATTTTTTCACTTTTAGAAAAAATATGGCTTTTCCTACTCAGAATCAAGAGCACTATCGATTCCAGTAGTTTAAAAAAATGTCCCCATTTTTTCATGACGCCCATGCTAAGTGTATAAATAAAACGTAACAAAACTTTCATTTTTATTGGGGACATTTTTTTAAACTACCGGAATCAATTTTATTGTGCTCTTGATTCTGAGTAGGAAAAGCCATATTTTTTCTAAAAGTGAAAAAATAAATAAAGGGACATCTGTACACGAAAATGCTCAGTTAGGTATCAGTCTTTACTTAGGTATACTTGGGCTACTTCTTGTCATGACTGTTCATACCACTTGATGAAGACAGGTACTTGTCGCTTAGCGGCTTCAAATTTCTGGCAATTGGGCTAATTATTAGCCGTTAATACCACATACTAAGTAATAGTACAAGTACAGAAGCTTCTCTGTCTATCACATAACTCGTGTTCGCTCGCACGCGGTAAATGTAGGTACTTATTAGGTAGTGCTAGGGTTGCTACGCCCGGAATACACTTTAGTGAAGGTTAGAAATGTCATCATGATCATATGTCGTTTGAGTATACCTAGACTGCTTGTACTAAGTATTACTTATTCTTTCGTCTAGCCAAAAATTCTGTCCCTAAGTTTTGAATTCAAAAATTTCGAAAACAACCTATCGATGAGAGATTAAAGCTGTTGCTGAGCGAATTCGAAGGAATTCTCTCCGTAAGCAGAAAACTTCTCTAGGGCGATGAAGATACCACCTAGGACCATGTCTTATGCTTCTAGCTTACCGCTTACTGACGAAGTCAGGGTGTCCACTTTCTGGAAAGTTAGGGAAAAGTCAGGGTGAAATTTTCATTAAAAATGAAAATTCATTTGAAAGTAGTCAGGGAAAATCTTGCCCCAGACTAAATACCACTAAATAACACGCACATGAGTGTTGTAGATCTATAAAGGCCTTCTTTAGCCGTCTATATAAAACGTTTCATTCTCCTCCCCACATCACATCAGTCTATTCCCAAGATTTTTTTCTTGCTCCGAAAATTCTAGGACAATTGTTTTTGAGAATCATCTATATAATTTCTATTCTTTTCATACGCTTAGAGTTAATAATCATTTACGTAATGTAATCTTTTTGCGAATGCTGTCTTGGAGATCTGGCATGTCTGATGTCCTTATGTAGCACACCAGTAGCTTCTGTTCCAGGCCCAGTTCTGGCTTGCTCGAACTGAGGTGGATTGGTATTATCAACTTGTATGTCGTTGTTATTAGGTGCATACTGAGTCGGAGCACTACGAGTTGTCATCTCTTTGTAGGCCATTTTTGCCGGCAGCCGCGGGCGCTGTGCATGCTGATTACTACACAAATAGTTGGAGTGATTCATGCTTGCGATGATCGATGTGGGACTAGCAGGCGCCTTCATGATGTTAGGTCTCTGGATCGTTGAAGAATTTAGCGCAACTGAGAACAATAACAGTCGTTAAAAAACCGGCCAAGTGCGAGTCGGACTCACGCACCGAGGGTTCCTTACAAATTTGTAGTACCTATGAATATCGTGTTTTAGCAGAGCCCCTCTCCTAAGTAAAATGTACCCAGTATGTAGTCATTTTAGATGGTTACTGATGTAAAGAGACAGACATAAAAAATAAGATTTTCAGATTTATTATTGGTTGTTTTGAGCTACCTTCATACCATATTTCAAGATTTTAGGACAACCGAAAATACCCTATAGTATAGGTTTACGGTTACGGCGACTTATATGAAAACACCTCTTTTAATGACTATCTTTTAATTGCGTTGACTTCGAAGTAAAAAAAAAAACCATAAAAATAAAGTTGCTTTACTCCCTGATTCCGAACAATTTCCGCCCCCCAGCGACAGAATACCCCCGTAATTTGACTCAGATTTATTTTTTATCAATGTGTAGCATATCGTTAGAAAGGTCATATGCTAGAGAAGTAATTTAAAGAAAATGAACTGCTCAATTGTCTTTTGTTTCTTAATAATTGATTTTCGAAGTAGGATTTTTTTCACAGAATCAGTAATTTTTTGGAATAAAAATCCTCGTACGTCCCTCTGAGACTATGAATTATAATAAAAACTATTATTGTTTGAACAAATATTAGATACAGACAATAATAATTTTACATACATTAATAAAAAAGTTACGAACGTTTAAAGGCGGGATTTTGGTAAATTTGAGAAAAACATTTCAAAAATCATATCTCCAAAACCGTGACCCTTAGGACCCAAGGTCTAAGGGTGAACAGATAGCAAATAACCCCAAAAATGTCCCAAAAAAAATTTGACGGTCCATGTGCCGAACATCCTGTATATATTTATATTAGAGATGGGCCGAGTACCTACTCGTTTACTACTCGGTACTCGGTGTATTCGGCAGTTTTTTTGATACTCGTACTCGGCCGAATAACTCGGTTCCATTGCCGAATATACTCGGTCTAAATAAAATTATTATTTAAGAGGAATCATGTATTATAATAAAACAGTGGTTTAAAAATGTTATTAATAGTAGGTATTAATTAAATAAAAACACTAAAATGGGAATTATCTATTGTAAATATTTTAGCAATTAATGCGCGGACCGAATGCGATTTTCTTTAAAGCACAACTGAATAATTTGCGGGGGAGTAGGCAGGGATTCCCGCGACGATCGCTCGCGGTGGCTGGTAGCGCCGCGCCAACCCGTCTAAACCTGTTTTCTCGCCCCAAAACTTAACCGAGTAACTCAGCCGAGTACTCGATTTGAGAAACTTTGAACCGAGTATACTCGGTACTCGGTTACTCGGTAAAAGTTGTACACGGCGCACCTCTAAATATATATTTCGGGGATCTCGGAAACGGCTCCAACGACTTCGATGAAATTTGGTATATACTCATAGGGGTTTTCCGGGATGACGAATCGAACTAGCTTAGTCTTATCTCTGGGAAAACGCTCATTAACGAGTTTTGCCCGAGCAAAGCTCGGTCGCCCAGGTACTGCACTTTATTAACTATCGGGCGAAACCTTTCGAGTTTTCGAGGGCGTAACAGTTATAGTTACCTTGCGGTTTGTACTTGGCAAGCAGGGAATAAACCTGCTTCAGGCGTTGGATATTGATGTGCGCTGCGCGATTGTGGTCAACCATCGGTACCGGGTAGTCGCGTCCGATGATGCATTGCGCCGCGCGCTGCACGCTCTCCGGAGCCATCCACGGCTCGTGGACGAACTTCGTCGGCATGTTTACAAGGGCTGGAATGTATTTTCTGAAAAATAATACCCTGTTAGTATGTACGTATCATGTCCTTACTAATATATCCTAAAAACCTAACTTATATCAACGAGAATGTGTTTCGTCACGCTTTCAGGCTTAAAGTACTCAACCGATCATGATTAAATATAGTATGGAGACAGTTTGGAGACCCTGAGAAGGTCATAGGATAGTTTTTATCCCGGTAGACTGTAACAGTTCCCGCGGGCGCAGGATAAATTATATCTTCTCAAACTATGTCGCAGGCATAGTCATTGTATAATAGGCGTCGTAGGAAATAACCGTTGGACGCTAAGTCATGTCATGGTACTAACGGGTATTACCACAGAATACATAGATATTACGTCGAACTACCATGAAAGATGTATTATAGAAATTGATCACATTTTATTCGTGGGACAATGAGCCAAAAAGCTAGTTTTAATAAGATTTTGTAAAAAAACATGTTTTTTAGCGGACTGTACCTACATTAGATTGGTTGTACTGATACTAACATTGACATCCAAACTACAGCTTCGTTCTACGGAGGCGATCATGGCCAAACCACAGAAATTCACTACCAGATTATTGTATTGTCACTGGACTTACAATTTACTTCAGCTCAATCGGATATTAGAAAGTGGGTGAAATATTAATTGATAAACACCAGGACATACAGATCGATTCACAAGACCTGACACGAATGGATTGAACGATTGAAAGTAATGTCACTTTGACATTTTTGTTGGAAAATGACAGATGCATGACATTTTCACAGTTGTGTGAATTGTACTATTAAAGTAGTTAACACACAGATACTATCATTCACTCATTCAATCCTTTCGTGCCAGCTCTTGTGAATTCACCTGTACATGTGAATCTTTTGGAAACAGTTAGGTAAGTACCTGATATAGTCTCCATTGGGGTCAATTCTACGCCCGAAGCGGACGGGACAGTAGCAGTGGAAGAATTGCTGGAAGAAGGAGGAGCACGACAGCCACATCCAAGTTCCGGCGTTGACCGACCAATCGGCGTCCAGCAGCAGCTCGTCGAATACCTAAACCGCAATGAATACGATTAGCTTTCGATTCTAACAAGTAAGAGGGTGCAGAAAGTATAACTTATTTTTCCTTCCGTAAAATTCTACCCCAGTTATTTCTTCTAAATGTGGTTAACATATAGGATGATACAATTATTTACGTAGTCAATTATTTTTGATAGTTTTTTTTTTACAATTGCATGGCACTCCCTTTCCCTTTAGAAACGAGTGTATTAAAAAACCGGCCACGCTCGGTCGCTCGTGTCGGACACGCTCAGGATAGGGTTCCGTAGTCATTACGAAAAAATCAAGTAATATTTTTCTAAGGATTTCGTATTATGTACGGAATCCTTCAAGTTTAAGTTTGTATGTTTTATACCTTCGGCTGCTATTTACTCTAATAATTCTCAATCAATCCTAGCCGCTATAATTATTTGCCTTGTAAATTTGATATATTTACTACCATTCTGAATATTTCCACCCAACAGTTTAGATATTAGAGGGGTGGACGCTGGATTTTAATGAAAAATTGCACTTTAAAGTTAAACATTTCGTAAACTGATCACTGAATAGAATTCCATGGTTTCCAAAGACCTATACAACGATACCCCACACTATAGGTTAGTCGAGAAAAAAAATCACCCCCACTTTACGTCTATGGGAGGTGGTAACCAGCACAATTTTTTGTTTTGTTTTTATTTTATTTTACCACTTCTTATTATTTAAAAAATTACACAACATACGAAGTCCGCCGAATTTCCCGCGAATGAACTGCGCTGACAGCCTTTTTTTATTATTATTTAATAATTAATATAAGAAAAAATACAATTAATCATTTATCGCACCGTTAAACCGCATTACGGTTTGTATCGATGCTACATTCCGCAATAGTTATAAATAACAATATTGATGCTTACTCTAATTTACATATTGTACTAATACATGCCTACAATTTCGCAACAACCCACAATTCAGACACAAAAACTCCGTACCTACACCGCACACCATCGGACGGGCCGGCTAGCGGCGCCGCCCAGAAACCGCATTGGTTGTCAAAAGCAAACAGCCAGAACCAAAGAGGATGAGAGTTCAAATTGTTTTTTATTCGAAATACTTGCACAAGTGCTTACATTTCGGCGATATTTTTAGCTTTTCTTTAGCTTGCCCTGTTTGTTTATTTATTGTTTGCTTGGGTCAAATCTTAGATGCTAAATTTGACCCACTTCCAGTGGTCCGATCGACTTGAAATTTGGCATACTTATTTAAATTTGGTGACAATACAATAATCTGGTAGTGACATCTTAGTGGTCCTGCCAGGATCGTCTCTGCAGGAGGGAACTCCTCAATAGTTAATAGTACCGACTTGAAATTTCGTACAGATAATATGTAGTTATGTAGTTTAGATGACAATGTAAGCACAGTCAACAAAAAGTACATTCGGCAAAAAAGCTTGTATTCAAAATGTTTTTTTTTAACAAATTGGCGTTTTAAAGAAAAGTGTACCCTTTCATTATTTTCGAAATTTTGCAAAAAATATGGTTTTTCCTAATCAGAATCAAGAGCACAATCGATTCCGATAGTTTAAAAAAATGTCCCCAAAAAAAAATTACAGGTTTGCGACGTTTTTTTCATACACTTAGTATGGACGTGACAAAACTGACCCATAGAATTTTGTATGAAAAAATGGGGACATTTTAAACGATCGGAATCGATTGTGCTCTTGATTCTGAGTAGGGAAAAACCATATTTTTTCCAAAAATTCAAAAAAGGGAAAGGCTACACTTTTTTTAAAAACGCTCAAAAACTTATTAAGTACAAGCATTATATTTATTTGCAGTGTAATGTAACTATGTATGTTTGCTCGGGTGGAATCTTTCAACTCAAATTTGAAGTGGATATCTTTAACCGACTGAGCTGAAATTTTAGACGCATGTATAAAACCGATGACAATGCAATATTATTATAACATGGAGTTGATCTGATGATAAAGCTAGCGGGTGACCATAGGAACTCTCTGATAAACGACACGACCGAGCTTGGACTCGTTTGATTCGTCTTGACAAGTACTTTGGTAACCAGGGGCATAAAGTACAGTCAGCGAAAAAAAACTTATATTAGAAGAATTTTACGGAACCCTTCATGTACGAGTCCGACTCGCACTTTACCATTTTTTTAAATGAAATGACTTTCTGGGGTGACACTCTTTCCCGGCCCGGATAATACCGACATGGAAATAACGACCCTGTTTTTGTGTTTACGCCCATAGAAACTGACATGAGCTTCTATGGGCGTGTACACGAAAAATAGGGTCGATATTTCCATGTCGGTATTATCCGGGCTGGGAAAGAGTGTCACCCACTGACTATATCTTATGAAGTTATGATTGTGTTGATTTTGATTTTTCATTGCTCCAAGGGGTAGCAGACCTAAGTATTCAATATTAATTTAGTCAGACAGCCAGACAGACAGACAGACAATAAAGTGATCGATCATTTTAAGTGTTTGTTTTTGCCAACTTATAAAACAGAGAGGTACATTGATAAGTAGGGTAATAAGGATCCGACGACGACGCTCATTTCTAGACAAATTAGCCTGCATCTGTACTTTTCTGCACCAAGTTTATTTATCTTACCTTCTGTCCTGTAGTGGCTTTAGTATACACAGAGTGCAAGTTGGTATAGGTACACATATTAATGTTTGGTGACTGCAGAAAAGCGAAAGTAGGTAGGTACCTAATATGTAGTTAAAATTAATAGTGTGGCTTGCCTTCATGCCCTCCTCCCAAGAGATCCATAAGTCACCGCGCGTGAGGAAACAAGCCACAGCGTGCCGCGCCAGATGGTGTATCCACCCCTCTTCCCTCAACTGTATCATTATGGCATCAATCCACGGGAATCCCGTTTGCCCCTGCAAGCATTAATGTTCCGAATCGATTAAACTTACAGATCCATTACGAATGTAACCGTATCTATTCCATTTGTGATACCTAGAGTAATACAAATCAGTGAAGACTTATGGCTACTTGCTGGAAACACATAAATCTCGAGTTAGCGTTAAGCTCAGTTTAGTAGTGTCAAATTGTATGGAACTGTCAAGCTTAAGCCTGGATTAACTACTTAATCTAGATTTATTTTTTCCTGCAAGACGGCCTAAGTCCCTTATTCATAAACGCTTAAGCTTGTGTTAAATAAACTTTCTTTTGTCTTTATCTGTCATTTTGATGTTTGAATTTGCCAGACACAGACAAAACACACATTTAGTACCATCACAATCAGGGTTGTGACTTTTTATGAATAAGGGTGTAAGAATCAACAACAACGATAATATGTAGGTTCTTCATAAAAGCATAAATTTACTGAAGTAGTGAAGTGAAGTGAAGTGTAGGCAATGGCGCGAATACTTACTTGCGGAGAACCATTCTTAGGTACAACAAATAAAAATAAACCAACTACGAAACAGGGCGGGAGCAGGGCAGGGCCATCCCGCGGTGGCCAGAGTGAGCTCCGCACCAGTTCCCACGGCGGGTTTGTTCCAGGTAGGCACTGATGCTTAATTTAAAGGCGCGCCGGAGAATCAAATCGACAGAACTAAAAACGTTAAATTAGCCACCACAACATGGATACGAAAAAATTAATTGTTCTAAAAAGTTATTTACATTAGCCCATTTTGCTAGGGCATCTTGATTTTTCTCCCACGGTATTTGAACACATATAGGATTTCCTTCCATGCGATCAAAATTTGGATTGCGGGTTGACGCACAATAAAAGAATTCCCTCCAAAGGATTTGTCCGTGCAGCGACAGTGGCGGCCTTACGTGTTTGACTCTTGTGTATAATTCTGACAACTGGTAATAAAATAGCCTTGTCGACAGACACCCGAACCTAAAAACAAATAGTTCGTGACTTATCTCGATATTGGGATGTTGCTAAAATTTTGATTAACATAAATAAAGACGCAACTTAAGCAGTCGGTAAATATAAACCATTTTAAATAATTTAAGTAATTCTTACCTTAAGTATGGCGACAAGCCAGTCTGACTAGCTAACAAAGACTGCGGCGTCATTTTTGGTCGCCCAAAAGTAGCAACCCACGCTTTGCGCTCCAAATGTCGTTCTAGTCTAGCTAAAGCCTGGGTCTCACCGCCAATCCAGACCGGTGCCTTCAAACCCTCTACATCGAACCCTGAAACAAAGACGAAGAAGAAGTTTTAAGGTGTTTTGTCCACCGTCACTGTCACCGTTACCTTGAACGAGGTAATTTACAGTGTTTTAACAAGAGCAAACCTATTTATCACCTCAGCACCTCAAACAGGCAGGTTTTACTATGAGAAATCAGTGAGCAAACTCGCATTTTGCTCACTCCGTGAGACCAAGTAACTTTTTTTAAAAGCTGAGGACAGTGTTGGGTCTACTCACTGAATTCCAAATATTTGAACTTCACTTTAATAATAATAATAATAATGTTTATTGACAAACAGTTACATTGTTAATAGTTATAACATGAGATGTAGGGTGATTAGTCTAAATATACGACATCCTGGTGTCTAAACTAGGCTGAGCCTGTGTCTTAGACACCAGTTTCTTCCTATGCCATTACTAATTGGCGAATGCGATTATTAACTACCATAAATAGTGCAACAATAAATAACAGAAAATAAAAACAATTACTTAAATTAGAAAAACATTGTGGGTATCAATCTAATATAAATTAAAATAAGAGGGTAAGAAGCATTGAGTTCGAACCACCTGGCAAAAAAGGTATGAGGTACAACCACTGAAAGTTAGAACTTAAAAATCTTGACATTAATTTAATTCTAGTTTTTAATTTTATTCGTAGTGTGAATTCAAAAAGGGACTTCTCCGCTTCGCGTTTAAGCGTGTGTGTGTGTGTGTGTGTGTGTGTGTGTGTGGATGTGTGTGCGGGCGTGTGCTTGTGCGTAAGTGTGAATTTACTTTGATCTGTCACTTTCACTTCAACACGAAAAAAGAGAGAAATAGGATCAAATGTATATGTTGCTGGTGGTAGGGCCTTGTGCAAGGCCACCATCTTACTGGCTAATCCTGCCGTGAAGCAGCAGTGCTTGCACTGTTGTGTTTCGGCGTGGAGAGTAAGACAGCCGGTGAAATTACTGGCACTTGAGGTATCCCATCTTAGACCTCTAGTGGTGTTCCAGGACCCTGGTGTTCCAGGTGTCTATGGGCGGTGGTGATCTCGTACCACCAGGAGACCCACTTGCTCGTTTGCCATCCAGTCGAATAAAAAAAAATGTGTTGATAAGAACCTTAAATTAAATTTATGGTATTAAAAATATATCGATACCTAATAAATGACATGACAACAAAATATTTCCAAAATGTATATTTTCCCGCTCTTTTAATAAAGTATACAACTTCGTCGCACGAAAGCCGCTTCTTTTGTGTTTTTTTTTTATAAAAGACTTCCGTATACTGCCTCTACAGTTGGAATAAATATTTGTCAAATTGAATGAATTTGTATCAAATCTATTTATGTTTATGTAATGGAAATCTTAAAGAAAACATAAATATTTAAAGGTTTTAATAACATTTATAATAAATTACTTAAACGTTTATTGTTCAACCTTTTTAATGACCCAAAGATGAGAATTTTTTAGTATTCAAAAATAAGTATAACATATTTCACAAGAAGTTCTCTAAGTTCAAATTACAATGCATGTTATGAGTATGAGATTTGTATTGTACCATCAGCCAAATAGTAAGTGGTCTACCAATTTTTAAACAAGTTCCTATCAAGTGAATATGTCGCTTAAGTCGAACTTTCAAGTTGACAGACAGTCTATTGGCACTGATGTATTAATTGGCATTATTGTTTTATAACATGCAAACGATTATCAGCTTTAGGGTGGTTGACCACATATTTGGCTGATGGTACGTCTCTAGTTTCGTTCCGAATTCAAAACCTCTCTATTTACCGCTTTTCAATAATGTTTGGCATTCTTAACTTGCTCGTGACTTTTTAAAGATATAGGTAATCGCGACTGTTCGTATCATTTTTTTGAGTAAGAGTTTTCAATGTCTTTATTATATTTGTTTCTTAATAATCGGACTTTATTTCAAAATTGTGTTTGTTTTGTAAACAGGTAGGTATATGTGGTTTTATTCTTATGTTACATTTAAATTATGTTCTCGCTGCTGAGGTGAAAAATTGTATGTGTCACACGAGACCAAAGTTTTTTCGCATCTCATGTCTGGGTCATTTGGGGTCATTTTAGGGGGTTAGTCTCACTTCGTCTAAAAAGCAACTGGTCTATGTAGCATGTGGTCTAAAAAGCAGCTGGTCTAAGTAGCAAGTGGTCTAAAAAGCAACTGGTCTAAGTAGTAAGTGGTCTATAAGAAAGCTGGTCCAATTAGCAAGTGGTCTACAAAGCAGCTAGTCTAAGTAGCAAGTGGTCTATAAGGCAACTGGTCTAATTATCAAGTGGTCTGTAAAGCAGCTGGTCTAAGTAGCAAGTAGTCCATAAAGCAGCTGGTCTAAGTAGCAAGTAGTCTAAAACTTAAATGGAATAAGACACCATAGCCATAGATCTAAAACGCAGATGGCCTAAGTAATAAGTGGAGGTTGGATATGGGTCAATTTAATTTATTTATATCTAAGTAGATACTTGTTAGTTTTAATTCATTATTATTTTTTAATTATCTTACTATATTTTCATTAGTAACTAAGTAATTATTAATTTATATCATATTCTTAATACATTATAATTCTGTAAATTTATTTTCCTCACAGTCAAAATGAAAAGTAGGAATGTTTAACTCGGGTGAAATTAAGTACCCATTTTGCCCTCGAACTATTTGCGCCAGAAATATCTCAGGTGGAATGATTCACTTTCCATCCTTGGTTATCGAACTAAAAACGAAAACTGCAGGATTTATTAGAAATCATATTTCGAGTAGAAGCTTTCCTACATAAGTATGCATGCCAGCAAGCAATCTAAAATTAAAACTTTATAACGTGTATTTTATTGTTTATTCCGCCTGCAGTTTGACTCCCATTGATTTTTGATTTTATAAATTAATTTTATTTTATCTCACAGGAACACTTTACCGGGATAAAAATATTCTATGCTCTATCTTAGCAGACACACACTGAAATTTTGCACCCACCTACCTGCTTGCAAAATTTTAGCAAATTCCGTTCAGCTGTTTAGTTTACGCGTGATTGTAACAAACTAACTTTCGCATTTATAATATTAGTGTAAAGTCGTAATGAAGTCTACTCAAAAAAAAATCGTACGTATGGTAGTGAGACTAATTTGTGTTTAGATTAGACCAGTTGCATTTTAGACGAGAAGCGTTTTAGACGAGTAGCGATATAGACGAGTTGTATTTTTAGACCAGTTGCGTTTTAGGCGAAAAGCGTTTTAGACCAGCTTCCAGTTGCGTTTTAGACCACTTGCTACTTAGACCAGTTGCCTTATAGACCACTTGCTAATTAGACCAGTTGCCTTATAGGCCACTAGCTACTTAGACCAGCTGCTTTTTAGACCACATGCTACATAGACCAGTTGCTTTTTAGACGAAGTGAGACTAACCGCCTAAAATGACCCCACATAGCGTACATTTTGCTTGAGCTTAGAAGGCTCTGCTAACACTGCATCATCCCCTCTGCTAAAATCACCTCACAGGTAAAATTTTCAAAAACCCTAGAACAAATATCTATTTATCTCTTATCACGTGCCCAAATGCCAAGTTTCATAAAGAACCATCGATTTATCTTCGACAATGACGATCTTCCATATAAAGTTTCGTCCCCTTTTTCACCCCCTCACAGGAAGATTTTTAGAAAACGCGCTAACAAATATCTATTTACTTCTTATCACGTGCCGAAATGGCAAGTTTAATAAAGATTCATCGATTTATCTTCGATAATGACGACCTTCCATATAAACATTCATCCCCTATTTCACCCCCTCATAGGTCGAATTTTCAAAAAAGCTCAAACAAATATCGATTTTTATCTTATTTAGTGCCTAAATGCCAAGTTTCATGGTTTTATCTTCGACAGCGACGAACATCCACCTTATAAACTTTCATCCCCTATTTCAACCCCTTAAAGCCTCTTTTTCGCAATAAAAGATAGCCTATGTTCCTTCCTAAGATCTATTCTATCTCTGTACCAAATTTCATCAAAATCGGTTCAGCGGTTTAGGCGTGAAAGCGTAACAGACAGACAGACAGAGTTACTTTCGCATTTATAATACTAATAATAGCACAGAATAAGTAATAGTACAAGTAAGTGATACTTATTAGTATGGATAATAATAAGTATTGAGTATGGAAGTATGGATAATAGTGTATGCTTAGTACAATAGCAACATTAGTCAGGATTCAGGAACTAACCGAGTTCTTCTAGCGTGGGTACACCAAAACGATCGTCGTGATCGCTAGCCACAGGCGTCACCGTTCCCTTCAACATCGACGAGGTTATGGTCGCCTCAGGCGGCAGGGGCGCCTGCATACCGGCGATCAGTGCTTGAAACTGGTGATAAGTGAGAGGGGCTTTGCCACCATTCCTCTCAATAATTCTGAAATACAGGAAGTTTGTTTAAATGTTAAACTTCTAACTAAGACTATTCTAAATTTTTTTGACGAACGGATGGCCAAGTGGTTAGAGAACCTGACTACGAAGCTTGAGGTCCCGAGTTCAAATCCCGGCCAGGACAGATATTTGTATGTATAATACGAATGTTTGTTTTCGGGTCTTGGGTGTTTAATAAGTATGTATTTATCTATATGTATAAGTATGTTTATCCGTTGCCTAGTGTCCATAGTACAAGCTTTGCTTAGTTTGGGACTAGGTCAATTGGTGTCAAATGTCCCATGATATTTATTTATTTATTTAAATATTTTAAAAAGGATGGTTGACAAGACAAGACATAAAAAATACCTATAAAAAAATGGCAGTTTAGGCAAAAAGTTTCATTACTTTGTTGAAAATTTCTTTCACAGCGTGAGAGCCTGCCACCAGTCCTGCTCTCTTCTCAAGTACATAGTTAGATTTTTTGTAGTCTACTGAAGTCCACGAAGTCACTTCGAGTCGAGGTGGAATTTTAGAATCTGAACCTACGTAACTTACGTGTCCAATTTGAATAATGTATGCGACACGCGTGTAGTAACGCTGATACCGACTTCTCTGCATTTGCTCGTGATGTTTTGATCTCGAACGCGTCCATAGGGCTCCGGATCTTCCTCAAAGGTGAGTGCAGTGGTGCCCCACTCGCGGAACAGTTTTGGCAAAGCGTCAGCTGGCTGCCCTCGCACAACGAACAAACGGGAGTTCAGCTTCCTTAAGCTGTTATCCAAGTCGTCCAGGCATTGCAGCAGGAACCTACAGTTATGTCAAACCGTTAGGTCAAAGCAAATTCTATAACAAATGATACGAAACCGTATCCTAAAAGAATTTATTTATTGCAGGATTTATTGTGGAGCTAGCCCGTAGCTAAGCCTGTTCAATACGCTTACGTGACTAAACTACGAAGCTAGAGATATACAATTTGGCAGACATTTTACGTTTCCAAACGAAGTGTGCTAAGAATTATTTTTTAAAATACCGGCCAAGAGCGTGTCGGACACGCCCAAAGTAGGGTTCCGTAGCCATTACGAAAAAATTAAGCAATATTTTTCTAAGGATTTCGTATTTTATACGGAATCTTCCAAGTTTAGGTATATTTTATACCTTAGGATATTTAAGAGTAAAACTACTAATAATTCTCAAACAAACTAAGCTGTTATAGTTTTCCTTGAAAGTTTGATATATTTACTACCATTCTGAATTTTTTCAAATTTTTCCACCCACCGGTTTAGATTTTAGAGGGGGGGACGCTCGATTTTAATGAAAATTTGCACTTTAAAGTTGTATATTTCGCAAAAAATCAATGAATCGAAAAATCGTCTTAGCAAACCCCTAATGGTTTTAAAAGACCTATCGAACGATACCCCACACTATAGGGTTAGATGAGGAAAAAAATCACCCCCACTTTACGTCTATGGGAGGTACCTAAAAAAAAAATGTTTTTTGTTTTTTATTGTACCATTTTGTCGGCATAGTTTACATACATATTCGACAGACAGACAGACAGACATGGCGAAACTATAAGGGTTCCGTTTTTGCCATTTTGGCTCCGGAACCCTAAAAACGGGATAGTAAACGAGGTAGGTACATAAACTATTTTTCATTCATCCACAGAGGCAATTTCGTAAACAGTACACGAATTATTAGGATGTGCATTGTTGTCGTACCTTCTGTCTGAGATGTGCAATAACCACGTCCATTTATTGTAATGTAAGTGTATGATCATTAAAATAAATAATCGTTACCTCCACTTGTTTATCCCGACGTTAGATGAGCTTGCAAACCAAGGGTCTATGATGAAGATACATCGCAGCGTGACTGCATCAGTTAGGCCCTCGCGCAAAGCCGGGTTATCATGGAGACGCAGGCCCTTCCTGAACCAGTGAACAGTGTGCTTGCCTGCGCTAGGTCGCGGGACTTGTGAACCGGGTCTGCGAGTGTTGGATCTAGTCGAGACAGTTGCTGTTGACATTGCAACGGATTTTTTCACTCAAGTGCTTCCACCTGAAATGAATATTGTTATTGGTTAAAGGCTGAAATGAAAATGGTTTTTCATTTCAGCACAGTTTACAAATGCCAAAAACCTTTTTCAAGGTCAACAGCATCGAGATTACCTAAGACACATCACACACGGCGAACGATCGAAAAGAAAGCCGAGTGAGTGACACTACAGTAGGTAGTGCAGCATTACAACGCTGCATGAGTGTATCGTGTTGCATACTTTTCGGTTGTTTTCCAGGCATTTTCACTGGCCGGTTTTGAGCTGGCTGTTAACTCTTTTATGACTCGTATTTGGTTTTTGGATTGAATTTTGAAATTTAAATTCTGTGTTTTGATAGTTCTTTCGGCGTTTTTGTTTCGGATTCATTCGTTGAACATTTGTTGCTGAGTGCGGAGCATACATCTCTATTGAAGTGAAATTTTTATTATAGTAGTCTCCAGTGATCAGTTTGTGAAAGTACCGCTAGCTAGTGCCACAACCTTTTAACTTCACATTTTCTACGTTTTTCCTGCGCGCCCGTGCTAAAGGGCATTGCCGATTTTTCATCGGGTAAGTTTTTATTTCTTTGTTGCTCAGGGCCGTGTAAGTTAGGTTTTTTTGCTTTGTTGTGGGCTAATTTATAAATTTCTTTCCAGTCCGACCTTTACCCCGACCTACCTGATGTAGGCATCAACTGCCTGGATTTCCCGTCCGCTTGACCGCGGAGGATACGAGTGCGCTTCTGCCACTGCTCTGTGGTTTTTCTACGCTGGCATTCGGGTTCCGTGCAAGTGGAATGGATACCTAATGAATCCCGCTTTGGTTCGATTACGCATTTTGATGAGTGCCGAGTTTTACTGTTTGCGCTAAACCTTTTTTTAGTAGGGTCTACGCGGCACCTTAAGTGCTCTTGGGCCTTTAGTTTTGCTGCAGTAGGTATTAAATCGTGGCGTTGCATATTTTCAGTTAGATTAGACAACCCGGAGTAAAAAAAAGACATCTACTACCTCAAAGCGGCGAGAGACAAAAGGGCGAACTAAAGAAACGTGAGGTTATGTGTCTTATCGAATCCATGCAACATCAGCAGTTAGCGTGCTTAAAATTGTACACCATCTTTATTCTTTATCATACTGAACATTATACAAAGTCTTCCGCAGATTTCTTTTCTTACGCAAATGGAATAGAAACGAGAACAAAAGCCATGAACTTTTTTATAAATTCATTAAGCCGCACAAAGGTAAAAACTTTGAAATGAAACTTCTACGGCCAATTCAAATGTTTGAATAGACTTGGTCCGGTTGCCTTTACGTACGTAAAACAAAACGTCCTTAAAAAAACATCTTAGAAACCAAGTAATTTCGAAATGTCTACGTGTTTTGATTAGGTAGGTACCTACCTAAAATTTCACCGCAAATTGCGAACGAAAGTGCCTAATAAGGTATGTTGAGCAACGATGAAGTGTGGTTTGGGGAGGAGACGCGGTTTGAGTCTCGAAATAGTTTCAGTATTATGTGACCTTAGGTAATTAATTACTGATTTTAACAGGGCCAGTAAAACCGTGTCAGTAGCATTAGGTACATTGGAGGCCCCTATTTAATAAAAGTTACAAGTGCTACAATTCTACATAATTATCACTTTTTTATGAGAAACTTAACAATTAAATTCTCGTATGTAAAATTTTAGCATTTGTAACTTTTATTAAATAGAGGCCAGGCCCACGGGGACTGCTAGACTTACGAATAGAGAACAAGTGTGCGATCGGGCGACGCAATTTCATGTTATTGGCATAATTTTACTGGTGCCTTTGCACTTAGTCATTTATTTTCTACTAGATTTAAAGATGTCCATCTTATTTTATTATAAAGGCACGCTAAGTTATTCGATATTTCAGAAAATATTTAAAAAGAAAAAAGGTTGGGCAACCATAATGACGATCTGTGAGACTAATGATGTAAAGTATTGGAATATAATGACGGAGTGTTGCCGATAGTGACGTGGATTTAATAAAAACTTAATTAATATTCAAATATATTTTTTTTACTCCTGTTTTTTTTATATGACAATTAAAGGGCAACACACAGAGAAATCGTGCGCGGGTCGGGTGGTGTCCGCCGCGTGAGCCGCGCGGTTCGTAGTATTCACACAGAGAGCGGGCGCGGGCCCGCAGCGGCTATCAATGTTGCCAGTTTAGTGACTTAATCCCTAGAAGTGACGACTTTTGCTTAAATCTTAGCGACCGCTAAAAAGTTTTGACGACCAAAATGGTTTACCTGGCGACTTTTGGAGTACAAATTAAAACAGTTCTAGAATCAATAATGGATACGACATTTTTGACAACTCGACACAGAATACGAGATATATGTGGAAAACGACAAACGCGCTTGCGCACCAAGGTCAAACTTTATTTACTTACTTAATTAAATCCAATTTATGTAATGATGGGCGATGGATGAAATTTTTAAAAGTGGCTGATTTTTTTGTATCGACAGGAATAAGCTTACCTTATACTAGTCAATGGAAAAAAAGTATCAGATGTTTCTGTAGTACCAATTAATTAAAAAAATAAAATACTTAGATTTTATTCTCGATGAACTAGCTACTGCGCATGAATACGGTTTTTAGGGTTCCGTAGCCGAAATGGCAAAGACGGAACCCTTATAGTTTCGCCATGTCTGTCTGTCTGTCTGTCCGTCCGCGGCTTTGCTCAGGGACTATCAATGCTAGAAAGCTGTATATTTTGCACGGATATATATGAAAACTATCCCGACAAAATGGTACAATCAAAATTTAAAAAAAAAAATGATTTTAGGTACCTCCTATAGACGTAAACCCTACGTTTTTTTCCATCCAACCCTATAGTGTGGAGTTTGGGGTTGCTAAGACGATTTTTCGGTTCAGTCTTTTGTTTGCGAAATATTCAACTTTAAAGTACAAATTTTCATTAAAATTGAGTGCCAAAATGGAAAAAACAGAAGCCTTTTAGTCTTGTCTGTCTGTCCGTCACTTCAACTCTTGTGGTACTACCTATACTAACATGTTTTAGGGGGAGTTCCAATTAATTATAGCAATTTTAGGAGGTTTTAACTTAAGCTTTAGGGATAAATACTTTTGAGTTGGTAACTCTGCGCTCGGCCCGCGCGCTGTTTGTGACGACGGGCGATGGGCGCGGGCCCGCGCACGACCCGTCCCGCGCCCGACCCGCGCCCGCGTTCTGTGTGAAGGCGTCCATATACCGCCATGCAAATACGCCCGTCGCGGGCCCGCGCACGACCCGCGCCCGCTCTCTGTGTGTGTTCCCCTTTATTGTAGTTCTGTCCAATGAAGGGTACACGACACGAAAAATTGCTGAAAAATGAAGGTTTCCCAAACTGCTGTCATAAGTGCTTTGGAACGAAAACGAGGTCTTAATTCCAGTCGATTTCATTCAGGTACGCCAAGTCAGTCACGTCAATGAGCGAAGGAAAATTTATTTATGTCCAGAGCAAACGCCAACGAACTCGAACTGCTCCAGAAATCAGCCAGTATCAGTTTCGTTCGATGGTGGTGAAACTATGGCCTAAATGGACGTATTGCTGTTGCTGCCAAAACAAAAAAACCTTGTTACGTAAACAGAATATGGGTAAAAGGTTGCACTGGGCTCGAAAATACAAAGATTAGACGCCTGAGCAGTGGTCTAAAGTTTTATTTTACGACGACAACAAGGCGAACGAAAGGTCTGGGGATTCCAAAAACCCATATCGAAAATACTAACTGAAATATAGATGCATAGAAAAACCAGAAAAATAAGACCAGCGCTGGGAATCGAACCCAGGTTCTCAGCATTTCGTGCCGCGTGCTATACCGCTACATCACCCCTGGACAGCGATACAGACACGAATTTCCCCTATGCACCACATATCTCAGATTGTTTGTTTTCTTCTCGGTTTTCTTATTTAGTCACTTAAACAGTGACACTAGCGACTTCTATGCTGTAGCCCTCATCGAGAAACTTTCAGCACCCCATTGGTGGAACTAACCGCTCACCCGGACAAGAGATACCGTTATTAAGCAATCAAATTAAGATTGGTTATATGAAATCTTATTGTATTTTTTATTTCAATTCCAAATTTTTTGTTACTTTTGCGGTCATCCCGTAAAACCTATATCGAAAATTCAAACTGAAATATAGATGCATAGAAAAACCAGAAAAACAAGACCAGCGCTGGGAATCGAACTTAGGTCCACAGCATTCCGTGCCGCGTGCTATACCGCTACATCACCCCTGGACAGCGATACAGACACGAATTTCTCCTATGCACCACATATCTCAGCTTGTTTATTTTCTTATTTAGTCACTTAAGCAGCGACACTAGTGACATCTATGCTGTAGCCCTCAACGAGAAACTTTCAGCACCCCATTGATTCCATACGTACGTAACCGCGGAGCACTCGCGACTGATGGTTGCCGAGGTATGCTGAGAATTCGTGGCGCGTAGGTATAACTCGCGTTCCGGCCGTTTGTATGAAGACGGGGTACTGCTCCTTTTTAACCCCCGACGCAAAAGAGGGGTGTTATAAGTTTGACCGCTATGTGTGTCTGTATGTCTGCGTGTCCGTATGTCTGTCTGTGGCACCGTAGCTCTTAAACGGGTGGACCGATTTGAATGCGGTTCTTTTATTTGAAAGCTGGTTTTCTAGCGATGGTTCTTAGACATGTTTTTTCAAAATCGGTTCAGCTGTTTCAATATCATCAGCTCTTTTGTTCGCTGCGGTAGGAATCTTAGACGCATAACGGGTATTTACTTTACTTTCTAACATATTTGGGACCTACAATTTGTAACACCCATGTATGCTATATAACTATGCAAGATTATGGAATTCTCGGCCTGATGCAGCAGCCAGGATATCCAGACCACTAATAGGTACACTCTTAATAAAGCTATAGCAGATGTATCGTGTTTGGATTTGTTTTGATCAGTATTTGATTCTACATACATAGCAATGGTGACAACAGGATGAGCTAATGCTGCAGCCAGGATATGCAACACACTAGTACACTCTATAAAAAAAATAGAACATATGTCGTGTTTGGATTCGTTTTGATCAGTAATTGATTCTACATACAATGCTGTGGTGGCAACACGACGAGCTGATGCTGCAGCCAGGATATCTAACATACTAGTACACTTTAAAAAATATATAAGTATACCAAAGTTTAAAAAACATGAAATAAAAAAATCTTAAATTTAAAATTTAAAAAACCCCCGACACCAAAAACGCCAGCAAAAATAAAAAACGCCCGAAAAAAACTCCGCCAAAAAAAGACAACTAAAAAGTAAAAAATAAATATGAACTAGGTACCTGACTGTTGCCCGCGACTTCATCTGCGAAGAATTCGTTTATCCCTATCCCCGGGGACTATGCTGATTTTCCGCAAAATTAGCCTAAGTTAATTTAGCATAAGTACCTACTTAGTAATTTTTTTTTCATCTAAGCGTCGTCGGTGTCGTGGGACCGCTAAGGTTAATACTTTAAGGCCCACTTGCTGGAAACACATAAATCTCGAGTTAGCGTTAAGCTCAGTTTAGTAGTGTCAAATTGTATGGAACTGTTAAGCTTAAGCCTGGATTAACCACTAAATCTAGATTTATTTTTTCCTGCAAGACGGCCTAAAAAATACAACATATGTACTTTAATTTCCTGTTAACCTTAGCGGTCCCCCGACACCAACGACGCTTAGATAATAAAATATTACTAGGTACTTATACTAAATTAACTTAGGCTAATTTTGCAGGAAATCAGCATAGTCCCCGCGGGATAGGGATAAACGAATTCTTCGCAGATGAAGTCGCCGGCAACAGCTGGGTAGTGCATAATTATTATTTACTTTTTATTTTTGGCGTTTTTCTGTTCTCTACTGTGATGTAGCCCAAGTAGCACAAAAGTGCATTATAACAGCATTTTAACAGTGCACTGTGGAAACATTAGCTGCATCATTTTGCTGTATATCAGGGTAGACAGCGCATCCTCTGCTAATATAACTAATTTGGGCACAAATTATTCAGCACACAGCTGTATAAGACATCACATTGCCATAAAATTGAGTTATATCAGCATTATATTAGCATTAACGTGTGTAAGAGTCACGCTAAGAGCTGAATATTAGCTGATTAACTAGGCACATGTTACTTATTATACAATCTAAATGACGCAATGTGTAAAGCGGAACAGAGTAGTGACGTGACACAACATTATCGGCAATTGCCGCGGTGCATTATTCAATAACAATGAACACTAAGATATATACATTTATTAAATGTTTACACAAAACTTGCAAGATTTTGTAAATGCGGCTATTTAGAACACGACCGCAGCCATCTTGTGCCACTTGTGGCCAGCAGGGCTACTACGAAACTCGAACTTCGTATCGTACCGTCCCTCTCGCTCTCGTATTAAATAGTATAAGTGTCAGAGGGACCGCACGACACGAACTTCGAGTTTCGTAGTAGGCAGGGGCAGTGCTTGTCAGTATCACTGTCAGTACCAAAGTACTATGGGTACGACGATATCAAGACGAAGGATCTTTGCTGCATCGTCAAAGATCGGGTAGACGACGACTCATAGATGCGCCGCATGCTATGGTCAGGGAATACTGAATGTGTGCTGCTGACCCGGTAGAATTAATCAGAATACCCAGTCGAGCGAACGGTGCTAATTATGCCAGTTTGCTACAAGAGACCATGTTGTCCACTGTTAGAACTGTCTATCCAGAAGAACAAGTGCCGAGCATAACGTTCGTGCAAGATACCGCCCAATACACCGGTCGCGTATAGTGCAAGACTGGTTTGATCAACACAAAAATTATATTAAACGGTCCTTGGACTGCCTGATCATCAGATTTAAATCCCATTGAAAATTTATGTGGTGTTATAATCATGTCCAACGTTGGGATAACCAAAATAAGCGAACTCCGGAAACGTTAGAAGCCCACTGTGTAAAAATATGGGACAGTATTCGCGGCTCTAATATGTGTGAAAATCTAGTTGCACCAATGCGATTCTTTTTGCAAGTAGTTATCGACAATCATGGTGGTTACACCAGTTATTAAAGTGAAATTGATAGTTACGTGTAGACCGGACCGGGTTATATACTCAAACATATTATGTAATTAATAAAACATATAAGGTGCGGATTTATTTTCAGGGTATGTAATTAATTACCTAAAAAACAATTATACACATAAATTATTTAAGTATTGTGTGGTAATATTTATTTCAATATATGACTGTAATCTTATTATAACTGTCAGTAACACACTACAGTGGATCTACGCCATCAATAATTGATAAGAAAATGTTTAAAACTGGAAAACTTCAATTATTATAATTCAGAATGTGTATGAGTCTTATTACCCCAGTTACCCCCAGTCTCAGGTATAATACTTTCAAATACTATTTTTTTATTGTGGTTCAGCTTCAATCCTCTTTTCAGAATCGGAAATAAATACTTAAGCTAATACCTCATAAAATGTTAAAATAAAAGTTTTGGTCAGGTGCTAATTTAATAACTAAAAACCTTACACAACACCCAGAAAATATTTTTCATTTTATTTTAAGTTAGTTGTTTGCATTTATTTTCGAATACCTTCATTATTTCCTAAAATAATTGTATGTTTTACGTAATTAGTAATTCTACTTCATTTCTAACTTTACAGTCTTAATTTTTATTAGAAGAAAGCCAAACTGACGCAAAACGGCCAGTAATAAATTATCTAAGGGGTATGAAACATCCCTAAAACGTTTAATTGGCGTATGCATTCGTAATATTTAGACTGGGCACAATAAAAGAAGGATTTAAAAACTCAAACACAACCTGATTTAAAACATAGTGTAATCGATTCTACTCTGGATTCTGAGCAAACTACTTTCCGGTTTTCAGTTATTTAATTAATATATAGTATAACATTAATAACTGCGTCAATATTTAATGAATAGAACTATTGTTTTAGGAATACATTTTTTATGTTTTAAACTTCAAAACGTGTATTATTTCTGTTGCAGCGTTATCCTTTTTTCAGAGTATTTTTTTTAATTCCATGTCAGTTATCTACAAAATTAAAATAGAAACTTATAAATAAAAAAGAAGAACAAAATACAATTCTGTTATGTTGGATACAAACTCACGATCGTTCACGAGTTCACGAGTCTATCTAAGCAGCCGATCAACTCCGCTATCGGCACATACTGTTACGAGGATAAAATATTGATCATATCATAATTTAATATATGGGCATTAAGCTTCGACTTCGGGCTTCTAATAGACTCTCGTTCGTAATTCCTTATTTACCGCCCTTGAGACACAATGTACTATTTGTAAACATTCTATAAATTAACCAAAATTGTTAAACTGTTTGACAGTGCCATCTAGTTCATTTCTTGTGAACACCTAACAAAATCGTCAACTCTCGTGTTTGATTATAGAATGTAAGGTGTCCATCCACTTATGCAGGCCATTGTACAATGATTAGGACTTATGGCTAGTAGGTCTATTGATCATTAGGAATAATAATTATTAGTTTAAATAATATTAGAGCTTTTAATATTTAGTACAAGTAAACATTAGGGTTCATAACTTTAGGTCTATTAATCATTTGTAACTGTATGTTTGTTTGTTACCTACATCTTTACGTCTTAACTGCTGAACCGATTTAGGGGAAATTCGGGTATACAGATAGTACAAGTCCCATGGAAGGACATCGAATAGTTTTTATCCTGGAAAATTGCTCAGTTCCCACGGGATAGCAATAAACGAATTCTACACGAACAGAGTCGCAGGCAACAGTTAGTTAATGAATAATTGAAACAATATTGATGTCTTTGATATTTAGACCGTATACTAAAAAAATGCAGTTTATTAAACAACTTCCTAAAGCGTGAACTATAAAGAGCCTATTTTCCTTCTGTCCATTCCAATATTGAACACTGTAATTTGCTGCAAATGCAAAATCAACAAAAAAAAAATGACTGTTTACTTGCACTGTATATTATTATTTTAAATAAATTAATCTGTGTAAACAAATTTTAAAATAAATGGGTTAAGTTAATAAGTACCTACAACAATACTACATTTTTATTGTAAAGCAAGGAAAATCTCCATTTTCCGAACTCCTTAGGGTAGTATGCATAGATAAAACCAATTTATTTTTTTCTTGAAAATAAATAATGACCGATTATGTATAATCAAAACTTAACATGAATACTTAATGTTTAAAATATCGCTTACCTCTTTTAAAGACATGTTATTTTTCCTGTCTGAAGCATTGGACCAAAATTCCAAGTACGTAGATCACTCAACACAAACAGATTTCGTTGCCGAAGCAAAATATTTTCAAACAGTTGATTTCCTTTTACAATAAGGTAGTTGTTTTTTTATAGAATTTGTAAGTAGTCGTTTTCTAGAAATGTCGATATCAATATCACTAGTAGCAATAGTGTTAACTTAACAGTCAATCAATCAAGCAATGAGCGAGGTAACTCAACACAACCACTGACTGACTCTCATATACATTACTTTACTCTTTGTGACTGACTGATCCACTCTCAGTACTCACTCTGCTTCACAGGCTTCACTTCACAACACAAATTTTAAAAGGCTATATTTTTGTATAGACATAGATGTCACATTATAGGCCAGGAGTTGGTCTTCAGAAACAGATCTACAAGTGAAGTAAGACTTATAATATTGTCAAAGTAGTGTAACCGAAACTAATGTAGCAAGACAAAATCCAAAGAGCATATAACCACTACGTACAAAATTTGTTTAAGCAGTACATTTGAGGCGTTGTTGACAAAACGTACAAATAATGTAAATTTTAGTTAGAAGTCGCGCGTGCAGAGGTTTTTCTCTTCTTATTTTTCAAGTGATTTGATACTTATTTACTGATTGATTATGTTGAAATCCTAAACACGTAAAAAGATTACTCCGACTTTTAACATTTGTTTAGTACAGTCACTTGCATTAATATGTATGTAACACAATAACGCTTGCATAAATATCTGAAACGTAAACGTAAACGTAAATGCCAAATAGGCATTGTGAAACAATTATTTTGTAGAAAAACTCACCAGGTGTTTGTTGATTTAATGAAGTGTTAATTGTTTATATTATTACTAATAATAATTTATTAGGTATGTTATAGGTAGTAATAAATAATCAATACTTTCAACTGTTAATAAATATGGCCATTACTAACTAGTGTATAAATATTTATTTTTCATCTTTAAATTTATGTTCACTTACTGTGATGGGTAATTTTGCATGAATGAAAACATTTCGCTTCAATCCAATTAGGTTTTAAGTTTGTGCTTCAGCTCCTAGACTACTTTTACTCGAATCCTATCGTCCACGCCGCTTGCAACGTGACTTTGTACCTGTCAGAAATACGCCACAGCAGCAATGTTGCCTACCTATAATTTGTATATGCTACATATTACGAAATAAATAAGGTATATTGTTTTTTTAACACTGTAAATGTACTTATGTAAGTTTATATAATTGAACCTCTATTTATTTTTAAGATTCTGCACCCAAAGGGTAAAAACGGGACCCTATTACTAAGACTTCGCTATCCGTCCGTCCGTCTGTCTGTATCTCATGAACTGTGATAGTTAAACAGTTGAAATTTTCACAGATTATGTATAACTGTGGCCGCTTTAACAATAAAAACTAAAAAACATAATAAAATAAATATTAAAGGGGGCTCCCATACAAGATTATTTTTCTAATGTCTAATTATTGTATAGACTATAGATAATGTTACGAAACCCTTCGTGCGCGAGTTCGACTCGCACTTGGCCGTGTAGCACTTATTAATTAATAATTTAATATTACTTAGATTAAATAATTGATGTTTTTTTCACTTAGATGTCTACAAAAACACTAGTGTGGAATTTTGGAACGAGCAGCTTATAATTTTACATAAATACTCGCTGTTGCCCGCGACTCCGTCCGCGTAGAAGTATGAAAAATAAGTTTTTGGTAAAATTTCATTTTTAATACAATTATTTTTAGCT
>NC_133472.1:13618318-13629612 GCF_025370935.1 Choristoneura fumiferana
AATTTAACCGTCCTTCAAAACTACCTTGATTTTTTATTTTATTTACTGTCAAGGCATGTTTTATAACTACCATTGCTGAAATTAGATCCAAGCCGTAGCAAGGGAGATGAAACTAAATTTACCTGCTCATTAATAATAGACCCCATACTGTTGTATCTAATTATCTCCATGCATTCTAAAACATCGAGACGAAACCCCTTGCCACAATAATGTAATTATTTTAGTTCATTGATATGGATCTCCGCAAAGTAACGCCTGATTCAATAAATTATAAACCTTAATAACTTTTCAAAAGAGCTGTCGAACTATGTGCCACACGTTGATGCGAGTTAAGTTTGTAATTTAACTACAAAACTAAATAGCGACATTAACAAGACATCTGTCATCATGTCAGCCGAAAGACGTCCACTGCTGGACATAGGCCTCCCCCAAGGCTCTCCACTCAGACCGGTCTTGTGCTTTCCGCATCCACCGCGATCCCGCGATCTTAAACAGGTCGTCGCTCCATCTTGTTGGAGGCCTACCGACAGCTCGTCCTCCGTACAAGACATCTGTATCTACTTCAAATTTCATTGATAAACATCTCGTAGTTTTCGAGTAAAATCCCTGTGACATACGGACGGACAGACAGATAGACAGACAGACAGACAGACGGACTTGACGAAACAATGAGGGTTCCGTTTTTGCCATTTTGGCTCCGGAACCCTAAAAACCCAAATAATAATCCCAGTGGTTGAAATTTTAAAATTTTATTTCGATTCACTGGGATCGTTACTTACCACCACCTAGTGACATGCCTGCTAACGCTTCGTCTTCCAGTTCATGATTGTATAACATTAGAAGTATTTCAATTATAACCTACCAACAAAAAGTTTAAAAACTCCCAACTTTGTCAATTCAAAGTTCAATATCTCAAAAACGGCTGAATCGATTTTAATGAAGCATGTTTAAGAACCTCCGCTAGGAAACTTGCTTTCAAATTACAAAAAACGGCAAATCGGTCTACCCGTTTAAGAGCTACGGTGCCACAGACAGACATACCCATATAGCGGGCAAACTTATAATATAACACCCCTCTTTTTGCGTCTAGGGTTTAAAACAACAGAGGTGCCGAGTTTCACGACGGGATCATGCGCTAGCTAGTTTGCACTCGATTCAAGAACTGGTCAAGTGAGCTGACATTCTTACGGTTGGCCTGATTTTTTTTTGAAAAATCGATGTGTTAAGTATTTAACACTTCAATCTAGTTCAATTCATTCTTCAATTTGGTTAATTTATCAGGTCGAGACAGAAATAGTAGATTGATAACCAAGGGTGGAAAGTGACCCAGTACACCTGAGGTATTTCTGGCGCTCGAACGAAGTGAGAGCGCCAATAGTTCTATGGGAAATGGGTAATTTCATCCGAGTTAGACACTCTACTTTTCATTTCGACTGTGAGGAAAGTAAAATAGTACAAAAAAATGAGAATATCATTAAATCTTTTTCATCTCTCCTGTTCGGAAAGTTTAATTTTTATGGGTAGATAGTCGGGTGGAAAATTGCGTTTTCATCTCTAGGGTGGAAAGTATTTTTTTTTTTAATTTTTCAATTAGCCACGGAGTCGAAGATAGTTGAGTTACGTCAATGACACCTTTTTTTTCACGTTTCGGCATTTCCATCTAGATGCACGTCGTCGTGACTAAGAAGCTTATATATAAAACAAGAAATTCGATCTTTATTACGTCACGAACATATTCCATCTCTTTCTTTAGTTAGGTTAAGAAAGAGATGGATGTCATTCGTGAAATGTGAAAGAAAGAGATGTAATATATAAATAAGTAATAAAGGTCAACCTTCTTCGTTTGGTTCAACCTCCAGTTTTGTAGGTATATAAACTCCTTGGTCGGACCAACTCGATTTTTTTAATACTCGGGCCGAGGCAAGTGGCCAGGTCGAAAAGGTACCGTTGAAGGTTGGGTATAAGTAAATTCAATTTACTGAATACTGAAATTCAATTTTTCATGTTTCAAATGATTATGTGTGAACTTTTTTATCTTTTTTATCTAGCCTTGAAGCGCCTTTCCCCTTTGTCAAAGGCATGAACTCGCCGGGTACACTCGTTTAATAAAACTGTTTCGCACGCCTCTCGTAACATTTCGGAACCGTACTTGTCAATGAACAGAGCTTTGACAAAAACGGCTGGATGCAGTGTATTTGGGCTTAATAAAAGGTCTGACCCGTCGACTCTAAAAGAATAAAACGTAACTTTTCATCGTAAAGTATTTCCTACGTAATGATTGATGTATTAACAGTAAAAATATGATAAGTAGATATTAATTATTATTGATGGCCAGTGTGGCCAACTTGTTATAAACGTGGCCAATTTGGCAAGTTTAAGATTTTTATGTACCTGGTATAGATTAATTAGCGGTAAAGGAAAACATCGTGAGGAAACCTGCACAAACCTGAGAAGCGATTCAATGGTTCGTGCGAAGTTCCCAATCCGCACTGGGCCCGCGTGGGAACTATGGCCCAAGCCCTCTTGTTCTGAGAGGAGGCCTGTGCCCAGCAGTGCGACGTATATAGACTGGGATTATAGATTAATTGAACATTTGATTGCTATTATGAATTATACATTTATCACATTATTTGATTGTCATCACCAATGTAGACTTTAAGGCCAGATGCCGACTGCAATATTTTTCGCCTCGTTCGAGTGCTGTTGGGTTATGGAATTTATTGAACGGACGATTTTAGTTATATGTTGGAGTATAGCCATAGAGTATAGTGCTATATATGACGCAAGTAAGACTTTTAAAGTGTGTCTCGGTATAGAGCAGTGACACTGGAGCGTGATTGAGACAGATGCATATCAAGAAATTATCTTACGTGTAGTAGTACCGCTCGCTACAGTGTCTCACTGCTCTATACCGAGATTCTGCCGAAGCAATACTTGTGGCTATTATGGTGTTGGGTTATTATTTCGAGAGGTTCAATAGTGTTCAGACTCAAATTTTCAGTTATAAAATTAGAAATATATCGTTTATTGTTTTTTAAGTTGCTTAGGATATTATCACTGAAACTTGCGGTAAATACATTTTATTCTATTTTATCTTTTTTTCCACAATAACTTAAATTTTCTGCACAAAAGTCAGTTACGTGGTCAGGTTCGGATTATCCCTGATTACTTTGTAGCATTGTAAAAAATACAGGGTATAGAAAAACTTGCTGTTTAAAACATGGATTGAATGTTCATAATATGATATACCATGCATGCAAACATAAAAAAATTAGGACATTGATAAGACTATTTTTTTCTACATTTTCCGTTGTTCCAAAATACACCATCATTTTCGTGGCCACACTTATTAAGTATATTTTAAACAAAAAAAAGAGGTCAAACCTCCTGTAAATCCTTTTTTAACTATAAGCAACTTTGAAAATAAGACTGCGTCAATATAACGTATAATGTTTATCGCCAGTCATAATTATTTATCTATAATTAATGTAATAAAGGTTCAGTTAGATTTGCGTCAAAGATCGAGCGTCATTTTCGTTACGGTTGCGACTTGGTAAGTATTGGGTAAATAAATATAATGTTTTACTGGTGCTGTGTCATTTGCAGTTAAGTTATTCAATATTGATTTCATTTGCTTCAAATCTATAGGATATTTACTGCAGAGCTGCAAAAGTAAGAGCTTTTCAATTTCGTGGTCATCATTTTCGTGGTCCTATGGGCCACGAAACTGATTAAAGACCACGAAAAAGATGATTTTCCCTACAAGTAGAAAAAATACAGAACACTTTTTATAGAATTTTCTGCTTTTTACAGTGTAATCGTTTATGCCGTTATTGATTTAATTGATTTAAACGAAGAATGGTTGACCGTCAACAACATTTGCTCCAGGTGTGGTTATAGGAATTATGACCAGTGCGTCGCCAATTTTGTTAACTGGCGAGAGGTTCAAGAATTATTTTGCCCTGAATGTACGTGTGAAATGTATATATCTAAATATTAAAAGAAAACTTCGTCATTTAGAGGAGCATTTTGTTGTAACATAATTTCGTTCTGGTTTACCGTAGACCTGCACGGGGGGGAAGGTATTGAAAACTGTTTTGGTTTGTGAGTTGAAGTTATTAATCTTACTTTAATTAAGTAATTTCTAGATAGTATTTAAAAGGTTACAAAAATGACAATTTGAAGTCGTCATTTTCGTGGTCAAGTTTTAATTTTTTTTTATATAGATATCGATTGTCTATTTCTGTTGATACCTGATTAATTAAATAATGCTTATTCGTTTTCTCATTATGATCGGATTTTCATTCAAATAGTACAATTATAAGATTTTAAAATAAACAAAATGTTCTTTTTCGTGGTCTCGGTGCTCATTTTTGTTACCGTTAAAATTGTTTTTTTTTTTTTAACCAAAATAAACTTTATCGATCTCTTATAATATTAAGCATCTTATCAGAACATATCATTATGTTCAAAATAAAACAGACCACATCAAAATGTGTGTTTTTATTTCTGTAACATTTATCTTACACCTCAAATAATTACCCTGTTATAGGTGTACCAGAATCTCATGGCAAATGGGGAAATAAAAAAAATGCAGAGGGCAATACTGGGGAAATTGGACCAAACGGTATTGATACTGTGTAATTTTAACCGACTTAAAAAAAATGAGGAAGTTTAAGATTCGATGAATTTGTATTTTTTATGCTTTTAGGATTATTAACAAAAAATATATGACCGGTGGATGCAAGTGGCAAGTTGTCGTTCATTGTGGCGTTCTAAGGGGGAGGCCTTTGTCCAGCAGTGGACGTCTTCGGGCTGATGATGATGATGATGATGATATGACACTAGAGGTCTATTATATTAAACTTCCAGTATAGGATAATAATTTAATATATCTGAAGATAATATCATACATACTATGACTCAAACTAAGCTATTTTCGTGTACAACAGTACTATATATTTATTTATAGTTTGACTGTTATGTATATTTAAGTAGCTGCAATTATAAAAAAAATGAAATTTTGTACGCCATGTGGCAATACATACAGGGTTCTTTATTTTTTATTTTATCATCTCTACATCTGTACCTACCTATTTGACAAATAAACTATTATTATTCTTATTGTTATGAAATGGTTGTATATTGCTGGGGTAACGTAATAATTATTGCTCTTAAATAAAATCATAAACACATCATTCGTTCTCACAAATTTATATATAATGAGTTTAAAACAATAACTTGAAATCTCATCCGGAACTAGAAAATTATTCCAAAAAACATTAGAGGTGCCCTCAGTTATAATTCGGCGTATGGTAGTGCTGGGAACCCTTGTAATTTATCTAAGATAAAATATACCTAAATCTAAAAGTATCAAAACAGTTCGTTTCACAGCTGCCAGTTGACAATTGCCGTATTAAAATCACCATTATTTTACTTTTAAAAATGCCATCAGATTCTGGTACACCTATACTTGCGTTATGTAGCATCATGATGAATGGCTCTATATGGGTCTACGGTAGGGATGGGGAAACTTATTGCTTCGCGTGCCAATATATACTAACGAAATACATGGCGGGCCAAGTTGTTGCATGTTTGGCTTGTTGTAGCATTTATTTAAATAAAAATAAATAAATAAATATCACGGGACAATTCACACCAATTGACCTAGTCCCAAAGTAATCTTAGCAAAGCTTGTGTTATGGGTACTAAGCAACGGATAAATATAATTAAATAGATATAGATACATACTTAAATACATATTGAACACCCAAGACCCGAGAACAAACATTCGTATTTTTCATACAAATATCTGCCCCGACACGGGAATCGAACCTGGGACCTCAAGCTTCGTAGCCAGGTTCTCCAACCACTAGGCCATCTGGTCGTCAAAAGATATTGATATGTATTTTCTGAAACACTAATTTATTGTGCAATATTACAAACGAACTATTGGAATAAGCAGGAAATTGCAAATTGTAAGTAAATAAAATCGGACGCGCCCAGTCGATAACTTCATTTTCCATTTTCGCTCATCCCGAACGCGCTGCGCTCGCGAAAGATTGCGTGATTGTTGTATGCAAACTCGCCATTGCCAATGAGAATGTAATTTATAAAAATACGAAATCTCTTGATTTTTGATCGATGGCGGCAGGCCGGATTTCAAGCATTCGCGGGCCGGAGATGGCCCGGGGGCCGCAGTTTCCCCATCCCTGGTCTATGGCTACCCACTCCGACATATGTTTTGTGTGATTACAGTACCTACCTATTTAAGCTATTACATATTTGTTATCTCTGTCCCTATAATCAAATAAGTGTTTACGTTTGATGTGAAAGTGGCATTAATCGCTATTTTAATTGATATTTCTCAGTTATGTTTTTTAATTCGTTATTTGATAAATTGAATTTTACGTATTATTTTTTAATACGATTTAAATAAAATTATTTTATTTTATTACCATCTCAATTATCTCATCGACCACTAGTAATATTGGCCATTTTTACTAACTTGATTAATGGCCACACCGGTTGTCACCAATAGAATTCTAGAGACCCCGGACACACATATTTCCACTATCGATAAACTATTGAGTGAATGAATCAGTGGATGATTTGTTATATCATGGTTTCGCATTTTAAAGGTTATTATAATAAAACGGAGTTGTGTTGGTATTTACTGGTTATAGGTTTCCAAAATACCTCTATCAGAAAATATACGGATGAGGAAATCCTGTAACTTTCTGGAGTCAATTGCTGTTGTTGCCTTTATAATTCCCATGCATTCCGCCTGAGAGACGGTATTATGAGCTTCCAGCTCTCGCCACCTTATGGACGGTGTTTTTTTTTTGAAGTAAAAGTTTATTAATCCCCTTATAAATGTTATTTTATTACTTTTATCTATGATTTTATATAGATCATAACGAGATAACTAGACAATGTGATTAATTCGGAACCTGTTGTATTACTTTGGATACCTATGCTATACGAATAATGAACACAACTATCCAAAGATATCATGTACCTATGTAAAAATGTTGCTATCTATAAAGCTTTTGATGAAGCCTAGAACCAGTTTTCATTAGAAATACTCTAAACACTTTTAAAACCTCAATATAGAAATCTCATTTTCTATTCCGTGTGCATGCAAGTTACTGTTGTGTTTATGAATTCGGTTTGTGTGGGTGTGTACAAATATTGTGCTTTTTTCATTAGTTGTAAAATTGCATATGTGGGAGTGCATCCCCCCCCCGCGAATTTTGACAGAAAAAAATGAATAGCAACCGGTGAGCGATACCCTCTCCGTTCTTGCTAAATACTCAAAGGGTCCAAAATACGGAAATCCGGCGAAGGACTAATGCAATCGGCTTAGCTCAAAGAATGCTGTATAAGGCTGTATATTGTTAAGCTTATGGATTTTATAAATCTTGTATATTTTTAGTTTAATTTCTAGTCACAGGCTCGCGCGACGTCGAAGTTTGGAAATGCTAGCTAGCTTGTGGGAACGGAAGCAATACCATGCCCTTGTACCGCTGCGCTGCTTCAGAGCATGACATGAGTGCGTGTGAGCTAACTTTGGGGGCGGCAGACGTGAACTTGCCTTCGAAATCCAAAAGCTTAATGGTTACTTGACCTGAAATGTATAATTTCAGAACTAAATTATTGTTATTATATTTTAAAATTTATGACGGTGGAAAGCATTTTACACTTTCACTGAACGTAGATATAGTTTAGATATAGTTAGAGTTTAGTATTGTAACTAAGGGACCCCTTACATCCCTGTATTTTTATTATTATTATTTTTTGTATTTTTTTCTTTAATTGTATGTATAATATACTTTTTAAGTATTTTATTTGTAATTATATTATTATGAAAAAATGACTTTCTGCCAAGTTTCTTGCGGCGCATTCTTCTTGGCAATGATGGTCTTCCCGAAAGCGCTGGTAGTTTAAAAAATGACGTGTAAAAGTGCCCATTGCGGCCTATTTACTGAATAAATCATTTGAATTTTGAATTTTGAATATGCAAGTACGTTCAACAGGTTAGGTCATTGTTGAAACCCTCGGTGCGCGAGTCCGGGTCTTTTTACCCGCATTTTACTAAGTTAACACGGGCCATAATGCCCCATCATAATAAGGCCACGGTCAATGCCATTACCTACCCATAGTCTACGTATTACGACACAGCCCAAACAAAATAAGCAAATAATTATATTCAAAGCATTGCCTTTGGCGAACTTGGCCCAATTTGCAACGTGACGTGGATTCATAAAACTTAAAAAAAGTACACGCATGCGATGGGTTAGCTTGGGGTTTCGAAATGAAACGTTTGTTATGACTGTACCGCTTGGACAGTGTATTGAATACAGTATTTTTGACAAACCCGAATTTAGTTTATTTGGGTTATTATTTCGAGAGGTTCAACTGTGTTCAGACTCAAATTTTCAGTTATAAACTTAGAAATATATCGTTTATTGTTTTTAAGTTGCTTAAGATATTATCACTGAAACTTGTGGTAAATACATTTTATTCTATTTTATCTTTTTTTCCACAATAACTTAAATTTTCTGCACAAAAGTCAGTTACGTGGTCAAGTTCGGATTATCCCTGACTACTTTGTAGTATTGTAAAAAATACAAGGTATAGAAAAACTTGCTGTTTAAAACATGGATTGAATATTCATAATATGATATACCATTCATGCAAACATAAAAAAATTAGGACATTGATAAGACTATTTTTTTCTACATTTCCCGTTGTTCCAAAATACACCATCATTTTCGTAGCCACACTTATTAAGTAATATTTTAAACAAAAAAAGAGGTCAAACCTCCTGTAAATCCTTTTTTAACTATAAGCAACTTTGAAAATAAGACTGCGTAAATATGACGTATAATGTTTATCGCAAGCCATAATCATTTATCTATAATTAATGTAATAAAGGTTCAAGTTAGATTTGCGTCAAAGATCGAGCGTCATTTTTGTTATATTTGGAATCTATTACTACGTACAATAGCACGGAAAAGTAGTTTTGATAGGTTGTTCATTTATCAGATAATTGTTTTAATATAGTCGTTGAAAGGACGATTAAAACTTATAAATACTAGCTTTTGCCCGCGACTTCGTCCGCGTGGAATAATAACTTTGGGAAGTATTTAATTTATTTAGGATACCTATTCTGCCAATAATAGCACATAGAAACTTCCACAGTTTACTGAATAAAATAAACTGAACTGAACTGAACTGAACATCCATACATCCATGTTCTTTGGTAAAACATAAATATTTTGCGGGTAGCCACATTTTAGCAATACGACGTGTATTCTACCCTACCAACACAAAAGGACTAATTATTATTCCTCATAGTGAACTCTTGACACCTTACGTCCTTTATTGTAAGTTAGGAGGGTAGGATTATAATTAAAACGGCATTTTTACTAAGCATAGCTACACATATTTCCGATAAACATACTTATAGTAAATTTGTTTGGAATTACTTAAGAACTTTCATCCCCATATTTATAGGTCGAAATTTTAAAAGCGCCGGAATAAATGATTTTTGGGTTCCGTAGCTCAAAAGGAAAAAATGGAACCCTTATAGGATCACTTTGCTGTCCGTACGTCCGTCTGTCTGTCAAGATCCTCTATCTCGTAAACACGCGGAGTATCGGTATCGAATTGAGATTAAAACCCTAAACTCAGGTCAATAGTCCCGAAATCTGTGAAAAAATCAAACTTCTAAGTCAAGGCAATCAAAAGCTACAGTCATTAAAAAGGCATACAAATTGCCTTAACAGAAAAAGTTATAGGGCACTTCCGGCTGTCCTAAAAACTTGTTTTTTTTTTTGCATAAAGGTAGCTCTTATATAGCACAATAAATAAGAAAAATCTGGAAATCATAATTTTTCATGTCTGACTGTCTATGTCAATAAGCCATCTATTATAACCCCACATTGCGTACATTTTGCTATGAGCTTAAAGGGCACTGCTAACACTGCATCATTTCCTCTGCTAACATCCCCTCGCCGGTAAAAATTTCAAAAACGCTTGAACAAATATCTATTTATTTCTTATAATGTCCAAATGCCAAGTTTCACAAAGAACCATCGATTTATCTTCAATAATGACGATCTTCCATATAAAGTTTCATCCGTTATTTCACCCTCTCACAGGAAGAATTTTAAAAAACGCGCGAACAAATATCTATTTATCTCTTATCACGTGCCCAAATGGCTAGTTTAATAAATATTCATCGATTTATCTTCGATAATGACGACCTTCCATATAAACTTTCATCCCCTCACAGGTCGAATTTTCAAAAAAGCTCAAACAAATATCGATTTATTTCTTATTAAGGGCCTAAATGCCAAGTTTCATGGTTTTATCTTCGACAGCGACGAACTTCCACCATATTAACTTTCATCCCCTATTTCAACCCCTTAAAACCTTTTTTTCGCAATAAAAGATAGCCTATGTTCTTTCCCAAGGTCTATTCTATCTCTGCACCAAATTTCATCCAAATCGGTTCAGCCGTGAAAGCGTAACAGACAGACAGACAGAGTTACATTCGCATTTACAATATTAATATATGGATTAAGGGCCTAAATGCCAAGTTTCATGGTTTTATCTTCGACAGCGACGAACTTCCACCATATTAACTTTCATCCCCTATTTCAACCCCTTAAAACCTTTTTTTCGCAATAAAAGATAGCCTATGTTCTTTCCCAAGGTCTATTCTATCACTGTACCAAATTTCATCCAAATCGGTTCAGCGGTTTAGCCGTGAAAGCGTAACAGACAGACAGACAGACAGACAGAGTTACTTTCGCATTTATAATATTAGTTAAATATAATGCTCGTTATCATTATACCATGTAACCAAAGTCTGTGAAGCGAGCAACAAAGCACCCAAAAGACGACACGCGACATTTGCACATTTCGACAATTCCTCTAATACCCAAATAACTACGTCTTAAACGATTTAGCTGAATGTTTACAATGGGCTAATCCGTAGCCCTTCGTCTTCGGAGCAACGCGACTCAGCGGCTGCTGCAACACGCGCACTGACTTAAGACGTGAGTTATCCGGGTCATTATATTTAATATGAGTGAGTCTCACGGTAGTTTCATGTTCAATAATTATTTTATTTATGTGGTGGTAATTGCCAAAGAAAATGTTAAAATTATGTTATGCAGGAGTAAAATAATAATAAAAAATCTCTTTTAAAAATCTATTGTAAGGAAAAAGAATTCTAGTAGTCTATATTCAAGTCTGTTACCTGAGTAACTTAATTATCT
>NC_133472.1:13629712-13660293 GCF_025370935.1 Choristoneura fumiferana
CATCAAAATCGGTTCAGCGGTTTAGGCGTGAAAGCGTAACAGACAGACAGACAGAGTTACTTTCGCATTTATAATACTAATAATAGCACAGAATAAGTAATAGTACAAGTAAGTGATACTTATTAGTATGGATAATAATAAGTATTGAGTATGGAAGTATGGATAATAGTGTATGCTTAGTACAATAGCAACATTAGTCAGGATTCAGGAACTAACCGAGTTCTTCTAGCGTGGGTACACCAAAACGATCGTCGTGATCGCTAGCCACAGGCGTCACCGTTCCCTTCAACATCGACGAGGTTATGGTCGCCGCAGGCGGCAGGGGCGCCTGCATACCGGCGATCAGTGCTTGAAACTGGTGATAAGTGAGAGGGGCTTTGCCACCATTCCTCTCAATAATTCTGAAATACAGGAAGTTTGTTTAAATGTTAAACTTCTAACTAAGACTATTCTAAATTTTTTTGACGAACGGATGGCCAAGTGGTTAGAGAACCTGACTACGAAGCTTGAGGTCCCGAGTTCAAATCCCGGCCAGGGCAGATATTTGTATGAATAATACGAATGTTTGTTTTCGGGTCTTGGGTGTTTAATAAGTATGTATTTATCTATATGTATAAGTATGTTTATCCGTTGCCTAGTGTCCATAGTACAAGCTTTGCTTAGTTTGGGACTAGGTCAATTGGTGTCAAATGTCCCATGATATTTATTTATTTATTTAAATATTTTAAAAAGGATGGTTGACAAGACAAGACATAAAAAAATACCTATAAAAAAATGGCAGTTTAGGCAAAAAGTTTCATTACTTTGTTGAAAATTTCTTTCACAGCGTGAGAGCCTGACACCAGTCCTGCTCTCTTCTCAAGTACATAGTTAGATTTTTTGTAGTCTACTGAAGTCCACGAAGTCACTTCGAGTCGAGGTGGAATTTTAGAATCTGAACCTACGTAACTTACGTGTCCAATTTGAATAATGTATGCGACACGCGTGTAGTAACGCTGATACCGACTTCTCTGCATTTGCTCGTGATGTTTTGATCTCGAACGCGTCCATAGGGCTCCGGATCTTCCTCAAAGGTGAGTGCAGTGGTGCCCCACTCGCGGAACAGTTTTGGCAAAGCGTCAGCTGGCTGCCCTCGCACAACGAACAAACGGGAGTTCAGCTTCCTTAAGCTGTTATCCAAGTCGTCCAGGCATTGCAGCAGGAACCTACAGTTATGTCAAACCGTTAGGTCAAAGCAAATTCTATAACAAATGATACGAAACCGTATCCTAAAAGAATTTATTTATTGCAGGATTTATTGTGGAGCTAGCCCGTAGCTAAGCCTGTTCAATACGCTTACGTGACTAAACTACGAAGCTAGAGATATACAATTTGGCAGACATTTTACGTTTCCAAACGAAGTGTGCTAAGAATTATTTTTTAAAATACCGGCCAAGAGCGTGTCGGACACGCCCAAAGTAGGGTTCCGTAGCCATTACGAAAAAATTAAGCAATATTTTTCTAAGGATTTCGTATTTTATACGGAATCTTCCAAGTTTAGGTATATTTTATACCTTAGGATATTTAAGAGTAAAACTACTAATAATTCTCAAACAAACTAAGCTGTTATAGTTTTCCTTGAAAGTTTGATATATTTACTACCATTCTGAATTTTTTCAAATTTTTCCACCCACCGGTTTAGATTTTAGAGGGGGGGACGCTCGATTTTAATGAAAATTTGCACTTTAAAGTTGTATATTTCGCAAAAAATCAATGAATCGAAAAATCGTCTTAGCAAACCCCTAATGGTTTTAAAAGACCTATCGAACGATACCCCACACTATAGGGTTAGATGAGGAAAAAAATCACCCCCACTTTACGTCTATGGGAGGTACCTAAAAAAAAAATGTTTTTTGTTTTTTATTGTACCATTTTGTCGGCATAGTTTACATACATATTCGACAGACAGACAGACAGACATGGCGAAACTAAAAGGGGTCCGTTTTTGCCATTTTGGCTCCGGAACCCTAAAAACGGGATAGTAAACGAGGTAGGTACATAAACTATTTTTCATTCATCCACAGAGGCAATTTCGTAAACAGTACACGAATTATTAGGATGTGCATTGTTGTCGTACCTTCTGTCTGAGATGTGCAATAACCACGTCCATTTATTGTAATGTAAGTGTATGATCATTAAAATAAATAATCGTTACCTCCACTTGTTTATCCCGACGTTAGATGAGCTTGCAAACCAAGGGTCTATGATGAAGATACATCGCAGCGTGACTGCATCAGTTAGGCCCTCGCGCAAAGCCGGGTTATCATGGAGACGCAGGCCCTTCCTGAACCAGTGAACAGTGTGCTTGCCTGCGCTAGGTCGCGGGACTTGTGAACCGGGTCTGCGAGTGTTGGATCTAGTCGAGACAGTTGCTGTTGACATTGCAACGGATTTTTTCACTCAAGTGCTTCCACCTGAAATGAATATTGTTATTGGTTAAAGGCTGAAATGAAAATGGTTTTTCATTTCAGCACAGTTTACAAATGCCAAAAACTTTTTTCAAGGTCAACAGCATCGAGATTACCTAAGACACATCACACACGGCGAACGATCGAAAAGAAAGCCGAGTGAGTGACACTACAGTAGGTAGTGCAGCATTACAACGCTGCATGAGTGTATCGTGTTGCATACTTTTCGGTTGTTTTCCAGGCATTTTCACTGGCCGGTTTTGAGCTGGCTGTTAACTCTTTTAATTGAATTTTGAAATTTAAATTCTGTGTTTTGATAGTTCTTTCGGCGTTTTTGTTTCGGATTCATTCGTTGAACATTTGTTGCTGAGTGCGGAGCATACATCTCTATTGAAGTGAAATTTTTATTATAGTAGTCTCCAGTGATCAGTTTGTGAAAGTACCGCTAGCTAGTGCCACAACCTTTTAACTTCACATTTTCTACGTTTTTCCTGCGCGCCCGTGCTAAAGGGCATTGCCGATTTTTCATCGGGTAAGTTTTTATTTCTTTGTTGCTCAGGGCCGTGTAAGTTAGGTTTTTTTGCTTTGTTGTGGGCTAATTTATAAATTTCTTTCCAGTCCGACCTTTACCCCGACCTACCTGATGTAGGCATCAACTGCCTGGATTTCCCGTCCGCTTGACCGCGGAGGATACGAGTGCGCTTCTGCCACTGCTCTGTGGTTTTTCTACGCTGGCATTCGGGTTCCGTGCAAGTGGAATGGATACCTAATGAATCCCGCTTTGGTTCGATTACGCATTTTGATGAGTGCCGAGTTTTACTGTTTGCGCTAAACCTTTTTTTAGTAGGGTCTACGCGGCACCTTAAGTGCTCTTGGGCTTTAGTTTTGCTGCAGTAGGTATTAAATCGTGGCGTTGCATATTTTCAGTTAGATTAGACAACCCGGAGTAAAAAAAAGACATCTACTACCTCAAAGCGGCGAGAGACAAAAGGGCGAACTAAAGAAACGTGAGGTTATGTGTCTTATCGAATCCATGCAACATCAGCAGTTAGCGTGCTTAAAATTGTACACCATCTTTATTCTTTATCATACTGAACATTATACAAAGTCTTCCGCAGATTTCTTTTCTTACGCAAATGGAATAGAAACGAGAACAAAAGCCATGAACTTTTTTATAAATTCATTAAGCCGCACAAAGGTAAAAACTTTGAAATGAAACTTCTACGGCCAATTCAAATGTTTGAATAGACTTGGTCCGGTTGCCTTTACGTACGTAAAACAAAACGTCCTTAAAAAAACATCTTAGAAACCAAGTAATTTCGAAATGTCTACGTGTTTTGATTAGGTAGGTACCAACCTAAAATTTCACCGCAAATTGCGAACGAAAGTGCCTAATAAGGTATGTTGAGCAACGATGAAGTGTGGTTTGGGGAGGAGACGCGGTTTGAGTCTCGAAATAGTTTCAGTATTATGTGACCTTAGGTAATTAATTACTGATTTTAACAGGGCCAGTAAAACCGTGTCAGTAGCATTAGGTACATTGGAGGCCCCTATTTAATAAAAGTTACAAGTGCTACAATTCTACATAATTATCACTTTTTTATGAGAAACTTAACAATTAAATTCTCGTATGTAAAATTTTAGCATTTGTAACTTTTATTAAATAGAGGCCAGGCCCACGGGGACTGCTAGACTTACGAATAGAGAACAAGTGTGCGATCGGGCGACGCAATTTCATGTTATTGGCATAATTTTACTGGTGCCTTTGCACTTAGTCATTTATTTTCTACTAGATTTAAAGATGTCCATCTTATTTTATTATAAAGGCACGCTAAGTTATTCGATATTTCAGAAAATATTTAAAAAGAAAAAAGGTTGGGCAACCATAATGACGATCTGTGAGACTAATGATGTAAAGTATTGGAATATAATGACGGAGTGTTGCCGATAGTGACGTGGATTTAATAAAAACTTAATTAATATTCAAATATATTTTTTTTACTCCTGTTTTTTTTATATGACAATTAAAGGGCAACACACAGAGAAATCGTGCGCGGGTCGGGTGGTGTCCGCCGCGTGAGCCGCGCGGTTCGTAGTATTCACACAGAGAGCGGGCGCGGGCCCGCAGCGGCTATCAATGTTGCCAGTTTAGTGACTTAATCCCTAGAAGTGACGACTTTTGCTTAAATCTTAGCGACCGCTAAAAAGTTTTGACGACCAAAATGGTTTACCTGGCGACTTTTGGAGTACAAATTAAAACAGTTCTAGAATCAATAATGGATACGACATTTTTGACAACTCGACACAGAATACGAGATATATGTGGAAAACGACAAACGCGCTTGCGCACCAAGGTCAAACTTTATTTACTTACTTAATTAAATCCAATTTATGTAATGATGGGCGATGGATGAAATTTTTAAAAGTGGCTGATTTTTTTGTATCGACAGGAATAAGCTTACCTTATACTAGTCAATGGAAAAAAAGTATCAGATGTTTCTGTAGTACCAATTAATTAAAAAAATAAAATACTTAGATTTTATTCTCGATGAACTAGCTACTGCGCATGAATACGGTTTTTAGGGTTCCGTAGCCGAAATGGCAAAGACGGAACCCTTATAGTTTCGCCATGTCTGTCTGTCTGTCCGTCCGCGGCTTTGCTCAGGGACTATCAATGCTAGAAAGCTGTATATTTTGCACGGATATATATGAAAACTATCCCGACAAAATGGTACAATCAAAATTTAAAAAAAAAAATGATTTTAGGGTACCTCCTATAGACGTAAACCCTACGTTTTTTTCCATCCAACCCTATAGTGTGGAGTCTTTTAAATTAAAACTGGGTTTGGGGTTGCTAAGACGATTTTTCGGTTCAGTCTTTTGTTTGCGAAATATTCAACTTTAAAGTACAAATTTTCATTAAAATTGAGTGCCAAAATGGAAAAAACAGAAGCCTTATAGTCTTGTCTGTCTGTCCGTCACTTCAACTCTTGTGGTACTACCTATACTAACATGTTTTAGGGGGAGTTCCAATTAATTATAGCAATTTTAGGAGGTTTTAACTTAAGCTTTAGGGATAAATACTTTTGAGTTGGTAACTCTGCGCTCGGCCCGCGCGCTGTTTGTGACGACGGGCGATGGGCGCGGGCCCGCGCACGACCCGTCCCGCGCCCGACCCGCGCCCGCGTTCTGTGTGAAGGCGTCCATATACCGCCATGCAAATACGCCCGTCGCGGGCCCGCGCACGACCCGCGCCCGCTCTCTGTGTGTGTTCCCCTTTATTGTAGTTCTGTCCAATGAAGGGTACACGACACGAAAAATTGCTGAAAAATGAAGGTTTCCCAAACTGCTGTCATAAGTGCTTTGGAACGAAAACGAGGTCTTAATTCCAGTCGATTTCATTCAGGTACGCCAAGTCAGTCACGTCAATGAGCGAAGGAAAATTTATTTATGTCCAGAGCAAACGCCAACGAACTCGAACTGCTCCAGAAATCAGCCAGTATCAGTTTCGTTCGATGGTGGTGAAACTATGGCCTAAATGGACGTATTGCTGTTGCTGCCAAAACAAAAAACCTTGTTACGTAAACAGAATATGGGTAAAAGGTTGCACTGGGCTCGAAAATACAAAGATTAGACGCCTGAGCAGTGGTCTAAAGTTTTATTTTACGACGACAAGAAGGCGAACGAAAGGTCTGGGGATTCCAAAAACCCATATCGAAAATACTAACTGAAATATAGATGCATAGAAAAACCAGAAAAAGAAGACCAGCGCTGGGAATCGAACCCAGGTTCTCAGCATTTCGTGCCGCGTGCTATACCGCTACATCACCCCTGGACAGCGATACAGACACGAATTTCTCCTATGCACCACATATCTCAGCTTGTTTATTTTCTTATTTAGTCACTTAAGCAGCGACACTAGTGACATCTATGCTGTAGCCCTCAACGAGAAACTTTCAGCACCCCATTGATTCCATACGTACGTAACCGCGGAGCACTCGCGACTGATGGTTGCCGAGGTATGCTGAGAATTCGTGGCGCGTAGGTATAACTCGCGTTCCGGCCGTTTGTATGAAGACGGGGTACTGCTCCTTTTTAACCCCCGATGCAAAAGAGGGGTGTTATAAGTTTGACCGCTATGTGTGTCTGTATGTCTGCGTGTCCGTATGTCTGTCTGTGGCACCGTAGCTCTTAAACGGGTGGACCGATTTGAATGCGGTTCTTTTATTTGAAAGCTGGTTTTCTAGCGATGGTTCTTAGACATGTTTTTTCAAAATCGGTTCAGCTGTTTCAATATCATCAGCTCTTTTGTTCGCTGCGGTAGGAATCTTAGACGCATAACGGGTATTTACTTTACTTTCTAACATATTTGGGACCTACAATTTGTAACACCCATGTATGCTATATAACTATGCAAGATTATGGAATTCTCGGCCTGATGCAGCAGCCAGGATATCCAGACCACTAATAGGTACACTCTTAATAAAGCTATAGCAGATGTATCGTGTTTGGATTTGTTTTGATCAGTATTTGATTCTACATACATAGCAATGGTGACAACAGGATGAGCTAATGCTGCAGCCAGGATATGCAACACACTAGTACACTCTATAAAAAAAATAGAACATATGTCGTGTTTGGATTCGTTTTGATCAGTAATTGATTCTACATACAATGCTGTGGTGGCAACACGACGAGCTGATGCTGCAGCCAGGATATCTAACATACTAGTACACTTTAAAAAAAATATAAGTATACCAAAGTTTAAAAAACATGAAATAAAAAAATCTTAAATTTAAAATTTAAAAAACCCCCGACACCAAAAACGCCAGCAAAAATAAAAAACGCCCGAAAAAAACTCCGCCAAAAAAAGACAACTAAAAAGTAAAAAATAAATATGAACTAGGTACCTGACTGTTGCCCGCGACTTCATCTGCGAAGAATTCGTTTATCCCTATCCCCGGGGACTATGCTGATTTTCCGCAAAATTAGCCTAAGTTAATTTAGCATAAGTACCTACTTAGTAATTTTTTTTTCATCTAAGCGTCGTCGGTGTCGTGGGACCGCTAAGGTTAATACTTTAAGGCCCACTTGCTGGAAACACATAAATCTCGAGTTAGCGTTAAGCTCAGTTTAGTAGTGTCAAATTGTATGGAACTGTTAAGCTTAAGCCTGGATTAACCACTAAATCTAGATTTATTTTTTCCTGCAAGACGGCCTAAAAAATACAACATATGTACTTTAATTTCCTGTTAACCTTAGCGGTCCCCCGACACCAACGACGCTTAGATAATAAAATATTACTAGGTACTTATACTAAATTAACTTAGGCTAATTTTGCAGGAAATCAGCATAGTCCCCGCGGGATAGGGATAAACGAATTCTTCGCAGATGAAGTCGCCGGCAACAGCTGGGTAGTGCATAATTATTATTTACTTTTTATTTTTGGCGTTTTTCTGTTCTCTACTGTGATGTAGCCCAAGTAGCACAAAAGTGCATTATAACAGCATTTTAACAGTGCACTGTGGAAACATTAGCTGCATCATTTTGCTGTATATCAGGGTAGACAGCGCATCCTCTGCTAATATAACTAATTTGGGCACAAATTATTCAGCACACAGCTGTATAAGACATCACATTGCCATAAAATTGAGTTATATCAGCATTATATTAGCATTAACGTGTGTAAGAGTCACGCTAAGAGCTGAATATTAGCTGATTAACTAGGCACATGTTACTTATTATACAATCTAAATGACGCAATGTGTAAAGCGGAACAGAGTAGTGACGTGACACAACATTATCGGCAATTGCCGCGGTGCATTATTCAATAACAATGAACACTAAGATATATACATTTATTAAATGTTTACACAAAACTTGCAAGATTTTGTAAATGCGGCTATTTAGAACACGACCGCAGCCATCTTGTGCCACTTGTGGCCAGCAGGGCTACTACGAAACTCGAACTTCGTATCGTACCGTCCCTCTCGCTCTCGTATTAAATAGTATAAGTGTCAGAGGGACCGCACGACACGAACTTCGAGTTTCGTAGTAGGCAGGGGCAGTGCTTGTCAGTATCACTGTCAGTACCAAAGTACTATGGGTACGACGATATCAAGACGAAGGATCTTTGCTGCATCGTCAAAGATCGGGTAGACGACGACTCATAGATGCGCCGCATGCTATGGTCAGGGAATACTGAATGTGTGCTGCTGACCCGGTAGAATTAATCAGAATACCCGGTTAGAACTGGTCGTGCCGCTAGAGTTGTCCACTGTTAGAACTGTCTATCCAGAAGAACAAGTGCCGAGCATAACGTTCGTGCAAGATACCGCCCAATACACCGGTCGCGTATAGTGCAAGACTGGTTTGATCAACACAAAAATTATATTAAAGTCGGTCCTTGGACTGCCTGATCATCAGATTTAAATCCCATTGAAAATTTATGTGGTGTTATAATCATGTCCAACGTTGGGATAACCAAAATAAGCGAACTCCGGAAACATTAGAAGCCCACTGTGTAAAAATATGGGACAGTATTCGCGGCTCTAATATGTGTGAAAATCTAGTTGCACCAATGCGATTCTTTTTGCAAGTAGTTATCGACAATCATGGTGGTTACACCAGTTATTAAAGTGAAATTGATAGTTACGTGTAGACCGGACCGGGTTATATACTCAAACAATTATGTTATAATAAAACATATAAGGTGCGGATATTTTCAGGGTATGTAATTAATTACCTAAAAAACAATTATACACATAAATTATTTAAGTATTGTGTGGTAATATTTTTTTGTTTCATACAAAAATACCATTCTGTCCAAAAAGAATCATCCTCCATTAACATTAACTGTATTTTTTTAATTTAATTTAATTGAAACCAATTAACGACGATGCAAATAATTGATCCTCAAAATATCCGCATCTGATTTTCTAGCACACTGTATTATATAAACCAAAATATTTATCTTTATTTATGATCCTGAAGGTATCATGCACTTTGTTATGAAAAGTAATTATTTTATTATTATGAACAAAACATTAATTTATGCCTTGATAGTTTTGTTTACTTATGTGAGATAAGTGTGAAAGTTCAATATATGACTGTAATCTTATTATAACTGTCAGTAACACACTACAGTGGATCTACGCCATCAATAATTGATAAGAAAATGTTTAAAACTGGAAAACTTCAATTATTATAATTCAGAATGTGTATGAGTCTTATTACCCCCAGTTACCCCCAGTCTCAGGTATAATACTTTCAAATACTATTTTTTTATTGTGGTTCAGCTTCAATCCTCTTTTCAGAATCGGAAATAAATACTTAAGCTAATACCTCATAAAATGTTAAAATAAAAGTTTTGGTCAGGTGCTAATTTAATAACTAAAAACCTTACACAACACCCAGAAAATATTTTTCATTTTATTTTAAGTTAGTTGTTTGCATTTATTTTCGAATACCTTCATTATTTCCTAAAATAATTGTATGTTTTACGTAATTAGTAATTCTACTTCATTTCTAACTTTACAGTCTTAATTTTTATTAGAAGAAAGCCAAACTGACGCAAAACGGCCAGTAATAAATTATCTAAGGGGTATGAAACATCCCTAAAACGTTTAATTGGCGTATGCATTCGTAATATTTAGACTGGGCACAATAAAAGAAGGATTTAAAAACTCAAACACAACCTGATTTAAAACATAGTGTAATCGATTCTACTCTGGATTCTGAGCAAACTACTTTCCGGTTTTCAGTTATTTAATTAATATATAGTATAACATTAATAACTGCGTCAATATTTAATGAATAGAACTATTGTTTTAGGAATACATTTTTTATGTTTTAAACTTCAAAACGTGTATTATTTCTGTTGCAGCGTTATCCTTTTTTCAGAGTATTTTTTTTAATTTCCATGTCAGTTATCTACAAAATTAAAATAGAAACTTATAAATAAAAAAGAAGAACAAAATACAATTCTGTTATGTTGGATACAAACTCACGATCGTTCACGAGTTCACGAGTCTATCTAAGCAGCCGATCAACTCCGCTATCGGCACATACTGTTACGAGGATAAAATATTGATCATATCATAATTTAATATATGGGCATTAAGCTTCGACTTCGGGCTTCTAATAGACTCTCGTTCGTAATTCCTTATTTACCGCCCTTGAGACACAATGTACTATTTGTAAACATTCTATAAATTAACCAAAATTGTTAAACTGTTTGACAGTGCCATCTAGTTCATTTCTTGTGAACACCTAACAAAATCGTCAACTCTCGTGTTTGATTATAGAATGTAAGGTGTCCATCCACTTATGCAGGCCATTGTACAATGATTAGGACTTATGGCTAGTAGGTCTATTGATCATTAGGAATAATAATTATTAGTTTAAATAATATTAGAGCTTTTAATATTTAGTACAAGTAAACATTAGGGTTCATAACTTTAGGTCTATTAATCATTTGTAACTGTATGTTTGTTTGTTACCTACATCTTTACGTCTTAACTGCTGAACCGATTTAGGGGAAATTCGGGGTATACAGATAGTACAAGTCCCATGGAAGGACATCGAATAGTTTTTATCCTGGAAAATTGCTCAGTTCCCACGGGATAGCAATAAACGAATTCTACACGAACAGAGTCGCAGGCAACAGTTAGTTAATGAATAATTGAAACAATATTGATGTCTTTGATATTTAGACCGTATACTAAAAAAATGCAGTTTATTAAACAACTTCCTAAAGCGTGAACTATAAAGAGCCTATTTTCCTTCTGTCCATTCCAATATTGAACACTGTAATTTGCTGCAAATGCAAAATCAACAAAAAAAAAATGACTGTTTACTTGCACTGTATATTATTATTTTAAATAAATTAATCTGTGTAAACAAATTTTAAAATAAATGGGTTAAGTTAATAAGTACCTACAACAATACTACATTTTTATTGTAAAGCAAGGAAAATCTCCATTTTCCGAACTCCTTAGGGTAGTATGCATAGATAAAACCAATTTATTTTTTTCTTGAAAATAAATAATGACCGATTATGTATAATCAAAACTTAACATGAATACTTAATGTTTAAAATATCGCTTACCTCTTTTAAAGACATGTTATTTTTCCTGTCTGAAGCATTGGACCAAAATTCCAAGTACGTAGATCACTCAACACAAACAGATTTCGTTGCCGAAGCAAAATATTTTCAAACAGTTGATTTCCTTTTACAATAAGGTAGTTGTTTTTTTATAGAATTTGTAAGTAGTCGTTTTCTAGAAATGTCGATATCAATATCACTAGTAGCAATAGTGTTAACTTAACAGTCAATCAATCAAGCAATGAGCGAGGTAACTCAACACAACCACTGACTGACTCTCATATACATTACTTTACTCTTTGTGACTGACTGATCCACTCTCAGTACTCACTCTGCTTCACAGGCTTCACTTCACAACACAAATTTTAAAAGGCTATATTTTTGTATAGACATAGATGTCACATTATAGGCCAGGAGTTGGTCTTCAGAAACAGATCTACAAGTGAAGTAAGACTTATAATATTGTCAAAGTAGTGTAACCGAAACTAATGTAGCAAGACAAAATCCAAAGAGCATATAACCACTACGTACAAAATTTGTTTAAGCAGTACATTTGAGGCGTTGTTGACAAAACGTACAAAATAATGTAAATTTTAGTTAGAAGTCGCGCGTGCAGAGGTTTTCTCTTCTTATTTTTCAAGTGATTTGATACTTATTTACTGATTGATTATGTTGAAATCCTAAACACGTAAAAAGATTACTCCGACTTTTAACATTTGTTTAGTACAGTCACTTGCATTAATATGTATGTAACACAATAACGCTTGCATAAATATCTGAAACGTAAACGTAAACGTAAATGCCAAATAGGCATTGTGAAACAATTATTTTGTAGAAAAACTCACCAGGTGTTTGTTGATTTAATGAAGTGTTAATTGTTTATATTATTACTAATAATAATTTATTAGGTATGTTATAGGTAGTAATAAATAATCAATACTTTCAACTGTTAATAAATATGGCCATTACTAACTAGTGTATAAATATTTATTTTTCATCTTTAAATTTATGTTCACTTACTGTGATGGGTAATTTTGCATGAATGAAAACATTTCGCTTCAATCCAATTAGGTTTTAAGTTTGTGCTTCAGCTCCTAGACTACTTTTACTCGAATCCTATCGTCCACGCCGCTTGCAACGTGACTTTGTACCTGTCAGAAATACGCCACAGCAGCAATGTTGCCTACCTATAATTTGTATATGCTACATATTACGAAATAAATAAGGTATATTGTTTTTTTAACACTGTAAATGTACTTATGTAAGTTTATATAATTGAACCTCTATTTATTTTTAAGATTCTGCACCCAAAGGGTAAAAACGGGACCCTATTACTAAGACTTCGCTATCCGTCCGTCCGTCTGTCTGTATCTCATGAACTGTGATAGTTAAACAGTTGAAATTTTCACAGATTATGTATAACTGTGGCCGCTTTAACAATAAAAACTAAAAACATAATAAAATAAATATTAAAGGGGGGCTCCCATACAAGATTATTTTTCTAATGTCTAATTATTGTATAGACTATAGATAATGTTACGAAACCCTTCGTGCGCGAGTTCGACTCGCACTTGGCCGTGTAGCACTTATTAATTAATAATTTAATATTACTTAGATTAAATAATTGATGTTTTTTTCACTTAGATGTCTACAAAAACACTAGTGTGGAATTTTGGAACGAGCAGCTTATAATTTTACATAAATACTCGCTGTTGCCCGCGACTCCGTCCGCGTAGAAGTATGAAAAATAAGTTTTTGGTAAAAATTTCATTTTTAATACAATTATTTTTAGCTAACTGTACTTTATGCTGACTATACTTATATTATATTGTATTGTCACGCAAGTTACATGAGTATACCAAATTTCAAGTCAATCCAACTACTGGAAGTTGGTCGAATTTAACTTGCAAGATTTGATTACAGACAGAAGACAACGGGACTGGTGAAACTAAATAAAAGCTTGTAAAAGCTTGTAGATCGATCCAAGATTTCTCTCTATAGTCTAAGGATCGACCAAAAAATCAAAATAAAGTAGATTAGATTAGATTTTTAGAAAAATATGGCTCTGTCCATTGGAGGACAATTTTGCCAGTGTCTAGTAGGTTTTGCCGTTGTACGGTAAAAAAATTCTAGAAAAAAAAAAACAAAAATAAAGTATGTCTTACTATTAACGAATTCTTGGGTTTTATACTCAGCTTCGCCAACATAACAAAGTATAAATGACAGCGTACTCGTGTCACTGTCCTTGTCTATGGCTTTGATAGTTCGGACACAGGACAAACAAAATTTTAAAATTTTGGGTTATCTGTCTACGGCCATTTTGTGTTTAGTCTGTAGACTACTTTTTCTTTCAAAAGTGGCCCTCGAACTGAGGTACGTTGATCGGTGATTGCTCACACAAATCTGTATTTATTTATGCAATACTTGACTGTTTTTGTTCGGAAACGAAACATTATTAAATATTAAAGATCCGTCTTCATCGTTGCGTTTGTATTTCCTTTTATAAAGTATTTATTTCTTACTTAGGCGACATCAATCATGGGTCGTGTGATTCGTGCCCAGCGTAAAGGTGCCGGTTCGGTCTTCGTTTCTCACACCAAGAAGAGGAAAGGTGCTCCTAAACTCCGTTCTTTGGACTATGCTGAACGACATGGTTACATCAAGGGTGTGGTGAAGGTGAGCATGTTATCAGTTATTAAATTTTGTGGTACGTCAACGATTTGCGAACTGTCTTTTATTCTAATGATTATGATTATATACACTGCATAAAATCTGTGTCAGGTTTACAGACCCCGTCTTTCGAGTATTTCCATCCGGTATTAGTTAGTCGGATCAGTAATTTTAGTAATGTTGTCAAGGTCCTAACCTCTTGTAACTACACCAGCATGAGGTCTGATGGCTAACCTCTTCATTACATCCAAATACACTGGCATGTAATCATAAAACGTGGACTGAGCAATGCTTCTTAATATAACTTATAATTAAATTAATAAATCAAAGATGTAATAGATCTTAAATGTAGTATTTTGTTTTAGGGCTCTACTGTTTAAACTTCAAACATTAGTTGTTGAAACTAAATTGTGCTAATGTTAGATTTTTAATGATATTGAGTGAGGCTGAGCTTAAAATAGATCTTATCATTTTGTAAAGTTTGTTAGGTGTTTGTTTCTTGTCACCAAAATAAAATACTGTATGAAGAATGGTTACTAAATATCCACAGCCATAAATAATAAGTGCTTGAGAACATTCTGTCTCCATTGGTAAGATAACCTAATACATCATCCTCCTATGATGCCATGCTTACCTAAAAAACGAAATAATTATTTATTTGTAGTTGTAGTGTACAGGATATTATTCTCATTGAGCTTGTTGTGGAGTTTGTTCTAAAGCTGAGTTTATACTGTGCAGGTGGTAGGACCTTGTCCGCCCGGATTGCTACCACCATCTTGCTCGCTAATCCTGCCGTGAAGCAGCAGTGCTTGCACTGTTGTCTCGGCATGGAGCGTTAGACAGCCGGTGAAATTACTGGCACATGAGGTGTCCCATCTTTGGCCTCTAGGTTGCCTACGCGTCTGCAATACCCCTGGTGTTGCAGATGTTTATGGGCGGTGGTGATCTCTTACCATCAGGAGACCCACTTGCATGTTTGCAATCAATTGGTCATTTAAGTCCTTAACTCATTGGCACAATCTGCTAGTTTAATGAACTTATTTGGTTAATGTAAATTTGCCTTCAGGTAGATAAAAGCTGAAGCGAGTTTGTAAATTTATGATTTTTCAAAAAGGGATAAATAAAATAAGGCAAAGTGTAATGAACAATAGTAAATAGTGTTTAATATAGCATGCATTTGGTATAGTACTATTCAGAACAAAGTGTACAAGGTACCCTGGTTTGATTGTGCCAGCCTTCCCAGGGAACTACTTGTGCTTGCATTTCATGTGCGGTCTGGTCACATTCCACTAAATTATTTTCTAAATTTGATGAGAGTTGTTCAATCAGCCTTGTGTTTAGGTTGTAATAAGACTGAAGACCTTCATTTTCTTCTGGAATGTGATCAGAATAAGGATACCAGAAACAGGTATCTGGATGGTATGGATCTGTTGAATGGAAGTGTAAATGTGATTCTGAGTCATCCACTTTCAGAAGAAGCGATGCAGATTTACAAGTTCATCAGACGGGTCTTTGCATCCAGAGACTAGGTTTCGGCACAAGAGAGTGTAACATGTATCTGAGGGGGGCCCCCATGAGGCTGGCATAGTCACTTTAGTGTACTGAAGCCTTGTTAAAATATAAGATTAAAACATAAAAATAAAAAATAAATGGTTCAAAAGTAGTTTAGTGAGACATGAGGTTGTCATTCTACACTAGATTGCCCAGTAAAATTTATTTAAATGATATAGTCAAAACTTTCCTTCACTGGCCAATATATACTAAACGAAATATATGGTGGGCCAAGTTGTTGCATTTTTGGCTATGTTATTTACTGAAATAAAAATATTGATATGTATTTTCTGAAACATTAATTTGGCCATTGCCAATGAGAATGAAATTTTGTAACAATACAAAATCTTCTCTTGTTTTTTGTTTGATGGTTGCGGGCCAGATTTCAAGCCTTCACGGGCCGGAGATGGCAAGCGGGCCGGAGATGGCAAGCGGGCCAGAGATGGCCCGCGGGCCGCAGTTTCCCCATCCCTGGTTTATAACAACATCAAAGGGGCAGCAATATTTCACTGTTGATTGTTATAACATGTTATTTTGGTTTATAAGGTAGTGTTGGGACTTTTTTCTTGAATGTTACATTCAATACATTGTTATAGCTGGTCTCTAAATGGTCTGACTGTATTATCAATTAATTAAATAACAGATTCTGTGGGATCTGATACTATAATATTTTCAATCATTTATTTAACTTTTGGCAGCTCGAGTACTAATTAAAATATGATGCCCTGATGCGTTGCTGATTCGATTTCTTTTAACAATCGATTTTATTCATGAAGAAGTTTTAATCGAATGAACACATTCATATTTTATTTTCGCTCAACATTTTGCCATGTTTTATAAACATTCACAGGTGTTTAAGTTACTTTATCTTACATATTAAAATAAACCATTTATGTTAAGTTAATATGCTTATCACATCCGACGGTAATTTAGTAATTTTGACAATTATGAAGCGGCAAAACTGGACGCGGCAGCGACGCTAGTTTGTTGTCACTCACAACGAGACGCCCCGCCCCGTGGTAGGTATAATTAAAAATAGTATTACAGGGCCTATTTTAGTTGTTTTAACTTATTAATCCCTAAAGGCATATTAATGTATTTATTATTTTTAAATGATTTTGATATAAAATTATAAACAATAATTTTAAATGTATGTTTTATTTATAAAGTCGATTTAAATCAAAACGGATTTTATAGTCTATGGTCATTCATTACGAATGGGAAATCACTAACTACGTTTTACCGAAAATTATTGTAAAACTTCATGTGCATGATCTGTCAAAAGTTAAATAAACAAATGGAACAACTATAAATGTTTTAAATGTTAAGTGAAAATTTCTTAGTGTGATTTCATCTTTAATCTTGTGTTAAGGCAAATCAGCAATTCTGAGGTTGAATTTTTGAAACACGATCTGATAGGGCCTATCATATTAACTTTTTTATTTTAATTTAAGTATGTATTGTGCACACACATATTCTTGCATTTGCTTGAACAATGTGCTGCTTGTTGAAGTGGGGGTTTAGTACCTTAATTTTCAGTGGGCTGATCACTTCAAACTTTCCTAAAAAAACATTATGTAAAATTATAGCACCTGTAACTTTTATTAAATAGGGGCCTGGTTACTAAATTACTAATATAGCCAGCAATTCATTGATTCCAAAATGTATTACTTTGAAATATCGGATCAGGCAAACAGAAAATAAAATACAATGAACATAGTTGGAACCTGTTGCTTGTAAGGTAGAATTTTCAACTAAATTATTTTTTCTTTACTAAACTCTGACTGCACCTATACGAGGGCTGTTTGAAAAGTACCTGGTTATGGAAAGAAAACACTTTTTGTATTAATGCATTTATTTTTTTCTACGTAGTCACCTTTTAACTCTATACATTTGTTCCACCTATACTCATGCTTCATTAAACCATCCAAAAAGTATGATTATGGAAAGTCATTAAAATAGGCCTTTGTAGCGGCAATGACTTCGTCATTTGATCCAAATCGCTTACCACCGAGCCATTTTTTTAGGTTTGGAAACAAAAAGAAATCGCATGGGGCCAAATCTGGAGAATACGGGGGGTGAGGCAATAGTTCGTAGCGTAACTGTGCTAATTTAGCCGTCACAACTCTGGACGAATGAGCCGGGGCGGTGTCGTGATGAAACAGTACTTTTTTTTTCTTTTTTAAATGGGATCGTTTGTCCTTCAACACGGCGTCAAATTCAGCCAATAAATTGGCATAGTAGTGCCCTGTTATCGTTTTCCCCTTTTCTAAGTAGTCAATATGTATAATACCCTGCAAATCCCAAAAAACAGTCGCCATGACCTTTCCAGCCGATGGGACGGTTTTTGCTTTCTTTCGAGCAGGTTCACCTGGTAAAAACCACTGCTTCGACTGCTTTTTCATTTCCGGGGTGTACTTAGTGGTGAACCCACGTTTCGTCCACGGTCACGAAACGACGCAGAAACTCCTTCGGGTTACGTTTGAACACGACCAAACACTGCTCCGAAGTAGTCAGTCGGTTCCGTTTTTGCTCCTCCGTGAGTAAACGCGGCACCCACCTCGCCGACACTTTCTTCATACCCAATTTTTCTTCTAATATGTGTTGTACCCTCTCGATTGAAATGTTTACAGCATCAACAATTTCTCGAAGTTTAATTCGGCGGTCGGCTAAAACAATATTTTCAATTTTCTTAACCATATCGTCTGTAACCTCAATTGGCCGGCCTGGGCGATCCTCATCAAAGACGGTTAATCTCAAACTCGTTATACCAATATCTGACGGTTGTCATAGAAGGAGCACATTCATGGTAAACCGCTTGCATTCTTACTTTTATTTCATCACATGTTTTTCCTTCCAAAAACAAGAATCTAATTACAGACCGATACTGTTCTTTCTCCATTTTAACAATTTTAAGTTCACGCTTCCACTAAATCGCTGTCAAATAAGAAAAAAAAACAAATGAATGCCATTTTTAAATAAAAATCCCACCTTTGAAAAATGGCTTAAAAAGGTGGTATACTTATTTTCGGCCAGTGATATTAATATATTTAGAAAACGGGTACTTATCAAACAGCCCTCGTATATCTATATTTTCATAATAATATATTTTCAATGTCTTGATATACAGGACATCATCCATGACCCAGGCAGAGGCGCTCCCTTAGCCGTGGTGCACTTCCGGGACCCTTACAAGTTCAAGACCCGCAAGGAACTCTTCATCGCACCTGAGGGCTTGTACACTGGCCAATTTGTTTACTGCGGAAAGAAAGCCACTCTTGAAGTTGGTAAGTTTAATTTTCAATCAGTTTTACTTTGAAGAGTATCAGATAATATAATTTTAATTTATTAAAAGTGTAAACAAACCGATTTTTCTTGTATAAACACTTACTGGATCAAATCAATAAAACATTTATCTATAACTAGCGTTTACCCGCGGCTTCGCACGCGTAAATCATTGGATACAGCAGTTGAATTGAAAATCCGGGATTTTATTAAATTCTCGTGGGAATTCTCTAAAATTACATCGTGGTTGATGCCACAAATAAAAAAAAAATGAATTGCTATTTAACATGCAACTATTGCAATAAAATAAAAAAAAAAATTTTATTTGTGGCCCTTTTGTATTTAAGCAGCGATATTATATCAATGGATCTTCGACTTCGGGCTTCTAATAGACTCATTCGTAATTCCTTTTTTACCGCTCTTAAGACACAATGTACTATTAATGTTCGTTGTTGTAGCGGCCGCAGAAATACGTCATCTGTGATAATTTCAACTGTGTAGCTATTACAATTCTGCACACAAATTAAAAATAATTATCTGGATATATGTATATCTGACATAAATCCGATATATATAAAAAATCTGATTTTTGATTTTTATTAAAAAAAAAATGGATTTTTCACTGCGCTGAACCGATTTTGATGAAATTTGGTACAGAGATAGAATAGACCTTGGGAAAGAACATATGCTATCTTTTATCGCGATGTGATGTGTGTAAGGGGATGAAAGTTTATATGGAAGATCTTCATTGTCAAAGATAAATCGATGGTTCTTTATGAAACTTGGCATTTAGGCACGTGATAAGGGGGGATAAATAGATATTTGTTAGCGCGTTTTTTTAGATTCTTCCTGTGAGGGGTGAAATAGGGGATAAAAGTTTATTTGGAAGATCATCATTGTCGAAGATAAATCGATGGTTCTTTATGAAAGTTGGCATTTGGACACTTATTATAAAAATAAAGTGCATGTGCCGATATTTTTGACCACCTTGGCTGCTCCGAAATATCTGATGGCGACTGTACAATAGAATTAATTTTTTGCTTATGAGTAATTTGTATGTAAACAGGTAATGTGATGCCCGTTGGCTCTATGCCTGAGGGTACCATTGTCTGCAACTTGGAAGAAAAGATGGGTGACCGAGGTCGGCTGGCCCGTGCATCTGGTAACTTTGCCACCGTCATCGGCCACAACCCTGATGCCAAGCGCACGAGAGTCAAGCTTCCGTCGGGCGCCAAGAAAGTCTTGCCCTCTAGTAACAGAGGCATGGTTGGTAAGTGCAATAAATTTAAAAAATGAAATATTATGTGTTTTTGTTAGTGTTGATGCAGTTTCTCTTATCTCTAGTGTTTCTGCTCTCTTGTTCATGATGACTTTACTTTACCTACTCTGAATATGTTAATGACGACACAGAGGCTCTTTCTGAGAAATAAACATATTAAATAAAAAAAGATATTAAATTACTTTAAATTACAGCAATTTCTTAATGTCTTATCAGGCATTGTTGCTGGCGGTGGTCGTATTGACAAGCCCATCTTGAAGGCTGGTCGTGCTTACCACAAGTACAAGGTGAAGCGTAATTGCTGGCCTTATGTGCGTGGTGTTGCCATGAACCCCGTGGAGCATCCTCACGGTGGTGGTAACCATCAACATATTGGTAAGTATCTGTCACAATATTTTATCTTTAACCTTTTCGCCGCCACGTCAAATACAAAAGACATCACCTATACGCCAGGCTTCTACATTGCAATGTTTGAAATTGAACCTTAACACAATTTAACGAAGGTAGCTTATGCATTGAAGTAATGGACGTATATATAGGTCGTTGCGTGGAACCGGCCGGCGGTGCGTATTAATGAGTCGTTGGCGTGGAAAAAGTTGAACAGCGAAGACAGTATCATAGTAAAAGAGATCAAGCAGGTTCACTACGAACAAAAGTACATCGCGCGGCTTAAATGTGTGCGCGTTGGTTGGCGCCGGTACGCACGCACCCGCCGCACGCACACACTGATAATTTAAGGAGGATTAAGTTTTCTTTAGTCAATGCTGCGCTGCCGTCGGTGTCGTACGTTTCAATTTTACCTCGCTTCGTGAGATGATCACCTTTTAAGTTCGCGTACTCGTACTTACGTATTTTTTGTATTAGGTATAGTTGTAAATTAGTAGTATATAAGTGTAGTGTGATAGTTTCATGCAAGGACACAAAAAAATAGATACCTATCTACCTATAAACAATATAGTTATAGTATTATGTGTAGGAAACATGAGTAGTATGTACACAGTCGCCATCACCACTTCCGCGAATTTATAAATAATATTTTTAAATTTAGTAAGTATAATAATAATAGAGCGGCAAAGAATCTGGTCTCTCTAGACACAGATATTTAGACAATTTGAAGTTAACTTTCATACTAAAATTATTTGCCGGTAGGTACTTAATTAATCTAAAACAGACATCGATAACCCTAAGCGTCCGCGGCGGAGTAGGCAGTTAAGTCTCCTAAAGGGTTGTAGTGTGCATACTTGTTCTCTTTTACTATGACAGTATTCTATGATCGCAAGTTTGTGTTTTTGAACTGGGATTAGGAAATAACCAGGATCTGCAATATTGTTGTGCCTTTGCACTTACATTACATGTAGATTGCCTATATTGGTATTGATAAAAAGTAACATACATAATTATGTTTGCATTAATTAACCTGTCCTCTCCCAGAGGCACAAATTTGTACCCAAATTCCTTTGATCCTGTTATCCTGGGAGACGACAGATTAAGACCCTATGCATTAGTGGTGTGGCGGAACTACTTAATGTCTATAGAAGAATTTCGTAATTTACCTAATTATTAATAACTTCCTCAATGCTATATCCCCTTTAAGCTTGATAAACATGTGTGTCTTCATCAACAGGTAAGGCTTCGACTGTCAAGAGAGGTACGTCAGCTGGTCGCAAGGTTGGTCTCATCGCCGCCCGCAGGACCGGAAGAATTCGTGGTGGCAAGACAGACACGAAGAAGGAGGCGTAAATGTATACATATTGAAAATAAAAGAGAAAATCAAAATTCTTCTTTACTTTGTTATAAAATACCTTTTATTCTTTATTCCATGATAATTAAAAAAAGTCTCTTAGTGCACCCCTTTGGCTCCCGTGAAATAAGTTCCACTGAATATTATAAATGCGAAAGTTTGTGTTTTTTGTTTCTTTGGTACATTTTCTTTTCACGTCTTAACTGCAGAAAACCAATTAAGATGAAATTCGGTACACAGGTAGTTTGAGTCCCGTGGAAGGATATAGGATAGTTTTTATCCCGGGAAACTGCATAGTTCCCGCGGGACAGCGATAAACGAATTCTACCTACTCGACTCTCCGATTTCTATGAGTTGTGGGCATCAGCGTCTGTCATCATCAACACTGTTTTTATATCAGCTAATCGGTAGATAGTATGAAAAAATATCTTCTTTATTCCATAAAGGTTGACTGGCAGAGATCCCTTCAGGGATAAGTCCGCCTTTTGTACAATAAAGAGTATAAACAATCAAACCTCTTTAATCCTCAAAAATAGTTAAGTTTCTTACTGAGTCAGTTCGAGAAATTTGTCAAAGTGACTAAGTTCTTGCTCGAAGCGACTCGTGTGACATGAGTCATGTCGTTAAAGTCGAAAAGGTTAGTTTTTTTTTAAAATCTTTATTTATTATGGAACTTTGATCAAAAGATAATGAACATGTCAGTTCCCAAAGGCCTTAACTATAAAAACACCACAACAGCCATACGATTTAAATGAGTAACGACTCGTGCCAAGAGGGACATAACATGTCCTCCAAACCATACCACCGGATTCCCTGCCACAGGGTGAAAAGGTTAGTTGGAATTTTATAAAAAAACCGGCCAAGAGCGTGTTGGACGCGCCCAAGACTTGGTTCCACCCAACAGTTCGATTTTAGAGGGGTAGGGGGACGCTCGATTTTAATGAAAATTTGCACTTCAAAGTAAAATATTTCGCAAACAGATCACTGAATCGAAAAATAGTTGTCGATAAAAAATTATTTTTACCACTGTAGGCGTGACTGAAATGTATATTCATTAGTACATTGTGTCTTAAGGGCGGTAAATAAGGAATTACGAACGAAGACTGAGGGCTTTAATGAGTCGATGTTCGTAATTCTAGTACCGCCCGTGCGACATACAATGTTTTTCATCACGTAAATGTTCATTTCTAAAAGAAAAAATATAATTCTTCCAAATATTGGCGATACCTTAGGCTGCGCTCTTGTAGCGCCGCTCTCCGCCGCAGCGTGCGTGTGCATATGATCCTGCAGCAGGAGCGCGCAGCACCATCAGTACGGGCATTGACTCATTTGCCGATCTTGGGCTTCGTGACAAGACAATTTGTACGAGCAATGACTAATTTACCGACCACGGGTTTCATGACAAGCACAAGCAAGCAGCAAGGTCGAGGGTTTTATTTGGGGGGTTGCAACCAAGGTAGCCTGGGTAGCTCTCTGAGCTTAGCCGTGGACGGACAGACAAACAGACGTATACAGACATGGCAAAATTATAAGCCTTATAGTATAAGGGTTCCTAGTTGACTACGCAACCTTAAAAAAGATTAATATCAATTTTTGTGTCTTGGGTCGTCTCATTCGTTTTTTGTCAAGTTCTTAATTCGTCTCATTCTGCTTTCGTCATCCATTCTTCATTCGTCAGTTGTTGTTTGTCTTGTTCTTATTCAGGTTCATTCGATGTTCGTCTCTTCTTCTTTTGACATGTTCGGTGTTAGTCTTTTTATTTTTTAGTCTCATTCGTTACTCGTCACATTTTTTTTCGACACGTTCGTTGTTGGTCCCATTAGCAGTAAGTCACTTTCGTTTTTAGGTCCATTCATAATTCGTCTTGTTCGATTTTCGTCTCAATTCCCGCTTTAGTTATACAACCTCCGCTATTACGCCTGAAAGAAAACAAGTCAAATTGCGAATATCAAACGGGACAAATAGTGAATGTGTCCAATAAAGAATGATATCAATTTCTAAAGAGGCCATATAAGAAAAACACTAACTTAGAATAAGACCAAAGACGATAGGACGAATAACGAATGAGACTAAAAAAGAGATATACTAACACCGATCATGACCAAAAAATATGAAGACTAATAGCAGAATGGCCCGGAATAAGAAAAAGACAAACAACGAATATGACCAAAGACGATAAAGACTACCACCGAAAGTGACGAATGAAGAAAGGATGACGAAATCAGAATGAGACGAATTAAGAACTTGACTAAAAACGAATGGGACGACCCAAGACGATACCCTATTTTTCATTTCTTAAAATTAGCTTAGATACGTTTTGTACGCACTAACTTCACAAACGATTAAAGTTCCTTACGAACTTTAGACCCCTTTTTGACCCTTTTAAGGGTAGAATTTCCAAAATCGATTAATTACGTGTTTATTTTATTTTTTATTAAAACCCTTTAAAAAAGTTTTAACGTTCTAGCTTCAAAATCGGCCAAGAGCGTGTCGGACACGCCCGAGATACGGTTCCGTAGCCATTACGAAAAAATCAAGAATATTTTTCTAAGGATTTCGTATTTTGTACGGAATATTCCAAGTTTAGGTATATTTTATACCTTAGGCTGCTATTTACTCTTAACAAGGGTTAAGGTACCAGGCGAAGGGATATATTCCCCCCACACATCTTATATCCAAACCTCCTACTCCTACTCCTACAAAATATTTTGTCAATCTCTAAAAATAGTATTTTATGATCTTCATTCACACACAACACGCTTCAAAATCACGTTATATATCTTTGGCAGCCGTTTGAATTCACCTGAACTCTAATTTCAGTAAACTACGGAGAAATTCGAACACTTGCCTTAATTTCTATGAAACAGCTAAGTACATAGTTCGAAAAAGTTTTAGGGTTTCGTACCCAAAGGGTGCCAACGGAACCCTATTACTGAGACTCCGCTGTCTGTCTGTCTGTCACAGGGCTCTATCTCTTGAGCCGTAATAGCTAGGCAATTGAAATTTTCACAGATTATGTATTACAGTGGCCGCGACAACAACAAATACTAAAAATAAAATAAAGTTACAAATTAAAGGGAGTCGTCATACAAGAAACGTGTTTCATTTAGCGGTTCAATTCAATATACTGTTAAATAAGTTACATGGCATAGGAATACGTGGTATTGCTCATAAATGGTTCGCCTCCTATTTAAAAAACCGAGAGCAGTTTACTGAAATAGAATATTTTGATTATGAAACAGGTGTAATAGAAAATATCCGTTCTGAAAGTAAACTGCTAAACGCTTCAATCTCCCAAGGTAGCGTCATCGGATGTCTTTTATTATTAATTTACATAAATGACCTACCAAAAGTTATGAACGAGCCGTGTATCTTATTTGCTGACGATATCTCTCTTCTCACAATATGCCAAGACAACTCTAACTTAACTAACACATTAAACTCTATATTCGAAAAAACTATTAACTGGATGAATGACCACAACCTACAAATTAATTATGAAAAAACTAAAATAATGACTTACTATCCGCATCAAAAACCCCCATTAGACATAAATTATTCCCACAAACATTTTAAATTAGAGGTGGTTGACGAGTTTCCTCTGCTTGGACTAGTAGTTGATACCCATCTAAATTGGAAGTCACATATTAAAAATATAAGAGGTAAACTATCTAGCTTTGCGTACGCTCTACGAGAGATTAATAAATCCACTAACTTACACGCTGCTCTTGTAACCTATTATGCCTATGCCCACGCGTGGCTTAGCTACGGTATCATCTTGTGGGGTAATAGTACAGATGCTCAGACACTTTTTACTGCACAGAAAAAACTGATCCGGATCTTAGCAAATATTTCCAACACTGAAACCTGCAAGCCCCATTTCCAAGCACATAAAGTACTAACAGTACCTTCCATTTACATACTAGAAATATGCAAGTTTGTTCACAAATACCCTGATTATTTCATACAGAGAGATAATCAACAAAGCACCTACTCACTACGCCACAGAAATAAATTAAAATTGCCTCCATCCTATCTCAAAATTCATTCACACGGTACTTACGCCATGTCTGTAAAAGTATACAATAAATTACCTACCCAAATAAAATCAGAAACAAAAGATAAAAAATTTATACGACTAGGTATCCCGTGGGAATATCGAGTCAAAAAGTTGCCTATGTGTTATTTCAGACATCCAACTACCTACATACCAAATTTCATGACTCTAAGCCTAGCGGTTGTTATTTCGAGATTTTATCCCTATCCCGTGGGAATATCGGGATAAAAAGTATCCTATGTTTTAATCCAGGTTATAAACTAACTTTCCGCCAAATTTCATCCAAATCCGTCCAGCCGTTTAAGCGTGAAAAAGTAACAAACATACTCACTCACTCACAAACTTTCACATTTATAATATTAGTAGGATGTGAGTTTTTATGACATGACAAGACAATTTACCAAATTTTACTACTACCGGTTACTACTACCGGGCCATGGGAAGAATACCTCCTGCAAGGTTAAACTCTAATAAGGCCATGGTGGGATAATATCAACCCACATCCTAATTCTGATCATACACAATAATGCATGAATATTTAGCAATGTTTGCGATTACATTATCTTTCAACACTCAAAATCTACAAAATATCAAAAAATCGCATTAAGGGTTCCGCACCTCCATACAATGTTTTAAAAACAAATAGTTCAGTAATATTTTTTTGTAAAAAAAAAATCTAAGTAATACAAGCTTTTTTGTTGGCGGTACTTTTTGCCCCTGGTTACCAAAGTAGGTAGTCGTCAAGACGAATCAAATGAGACCAAAATCGATGCGGTCGTGTCGTTTTATTACAGAGTATGGCCAACATCTAACTTCATAATAACATTGCATTGTCATCGGATTTATACATGCATGCAAAATTTCAGCTCAATTAGTTGAAGATATTCACTTCAAATTTAAGTTGAAATATTTAATATTTTAATTAATATTTTTAATTCTACATGAACAAACATAACTAGTTACATTACATTACAAGTTAATAAAAACATACCTATCACCAAAATGTAAGCACTAGGTGCAAGTATTTTGAATAAAGAACAATTTTAAAATAACAACCACTGGGCTTAGAACCATGAAATTTGGTATGTAGGTAGCTGGTCCTCTGGACTAACACATAGGCTACTATTTATTCCGATATTCCCACGGGATAGGGATAAAATCTCGAAATAATAACCGCTGGGCTTAGAGTCATGAAATTTGGTATGTAGGTAACTGGACATCTGGAATAACACTTAAGTGACTTTTTGACCCGATATTCCCACGGGATAACTAGGGATAAAATCTCGAAATAATAACCACTGGGCTTAGAGCCATGAAATTTGGTATGTAGGTAGCTGGACCTCTGGAATAACACATAGGCTACTTTTTATTCCGATATTCCCACGGGATAGGGATAAAATCTCGAAATAACAACCGCTGGGCTTAGAGGCATGAAATTTGGTATGTAGGTAGCCGGACGTCTGGAATAACACATACGCTACTTTTTATCCCGATATTTCCACGGGATAGTTTTGTAACTAAGGGACCCCATACATCCGTGTATTATTGTTATTATTATTTTGTAATTTTTTCTTTAATTGTATACTTACTGTAGTTTTTAAGTATTTTATTTGTACTTATTTTATTTAAAAAAAATTACTTTCTGCCAAGTTTCTTGCGGCGCATTCTTCTTGGCAATGATGGTCTTTCCGAAAGTGCTGGTATTTAAAAAAATGACGTGTAAAAGTGCCCATTGCGGCCTATTTACTGAATAAATGATATGAATTTGGATAGGGAAATTTTTTGAAATTTTAGCACTGGGTTTAGAGTCTTGAATTTTGTACAGTTATTCACAACACAACCTCAATGAAGACCACGATATAAATTTTGGAAATTTCCAGGGGAATTTTGTAAAATCCCGAAAATTTCGATTGCAACTACCAGACCGAATAGTTTACGCGTGCGAAGCCGCGGGTAAAAGCTAGTATAATAATAAAACTGTTAGAAGCGTGCCGTGAATGAAGATCATAAAATAATGTTTTCAGTGATTGATATAATTTAATGTTTCGTAGTAGATTTGGAGTTAAACCTTGACTATGATAACCGATATAAGATGTGGGAGGAATATATCCCTTGGCCTGATCAGAAATATAATAAGACAAAATCTAGTATGACAGTTAATTACAGGCGATGGGATAACCGTAACCGGTCTGGTAAAGGGTTAAACTACTAATAATTGTCAAGAAAAATTAACCGTTATATTTTTCCTTGTGAGTTTGATATACTTACTACCATCCTGATTTTTTTTTAATTTTTCCACCAACCGGTTTAGATTTTAGAGGGGGGGAACCCTCGATTTTAATGAAAATTTGCACTGTAAAGTTGAATATTTTGCAAACAAATCACTGAATCGAAAAATCGTTTTAGCAAACCCATAATGGTTTTAAAAGAAATATCCAACGATACCCCACACTACAAGATTGGATGAGAAAAAAAATCACCCCCACATTACGTCTATGGGAGGGACTCTATAAATTTTTTTATTGTACCATTTTGTCGTCATAGTTAACATATATATTCGTGCAAAATTACTGTTTTTGTAGCATTGATAGTCCCTGAGCAAAGCCGCGGACGGGCAGACAGACAGAAATGGCGAAACTATAAGGAACCTAAATAAATAAGCAACCTGAGATATGTATTCATGGGGAAAAATTTGTGTGATTCCTATCCAGCAGTGGTGTAGGGGTTATAGCACGCAGCACGGTATGCTGAGGACCTGGGTTCGATTCCCAGTGCTGGTCTCTTTTTCTGGTTTTTCTGTGTACCATGTCTCAGTTTGTATTTTCGAAACTATAAGGGTTCCGTTTTTGCCATTTTGGCTACGAAACCCTAAAAATGACGGACTTACATAGGTACAAACACGACGATTAGATTTTCGAAAAATCCCTTCTTAGTGGATCTCTATGACCTTCAAGAAAATATGTCTGTCAAGTTTCTGGCTCCAGTAGTTTCGGCTGGGCGATGATGAATCAGTCGGGACAAACAGTTTTATAGTATAAGTAAAATAGATCTGCTGGACCTTTCGAACGCTACAGTCGGCAAAACACGACAGCTGAAAATCGTGCCATAGATATCGCGTCGGCGTTTTGTGGCCCCCATGGCACGCTTTTTAGGCATTTTTTTTTCGGCTATTGCCTTGTCGACCTTGCCTTGTCGAAAAGTAGGTAAGTGACGATTAACGAAACGGACCAAAATCGGATCAGTCCAATAACGTATCTGACCATTCATTATGAGATCTTATTAGTCGACTAAGTAATGAAAAAGGTGCTTTCATAGCTTAAACATCTCAATTTATTAAGTCAGCACTTATCTATATTCTTACTTGATTAGGTACTTACCTACTAAATATTTGAAAACAAATCGGTTTTTAATAAAATATTAAATAATGCACTTGTAATTCTAGTCACACATGAGAAAGTTAAAAGGAATCTTTTTCGTTCTTATTTGAGTTATTTGTAACGCCGTCTATACTAAAATCAGAAATGTCCAGTTCGCTGTCATCTTTTTCAGTTATTTTCTTTGGTTTTACCAAAGTTTTCTGATTGTTAGTTTTGGTGCTGTCTAATTCATCTAGAATTGAACTGCCAAGGCTTGTGTTGCTGCCGCCGATCGTTGAAGTTCTAGTCATCGGTCCTCTCAACATGTCTACTCCTCCGAAAACAGCGGTGGACGGAGTCTCACTGCGCCGTGCCAACTGAGCTTCTATGGTCTGTTTTAGTTCAGCTATCTTCATACCTTGTCCTGGACTGACATTTATTTTTGTGTCATGTTTGATGGGTTCATTTTCAATGCTGCAATAAGAGGACTATTTTATTGAAGTAAAAACACATAATTATTGTCCAACCATTCCGTTGAACCGTATCTGGTTGAGCAATAATATGCTGTACAGTCAAGTGCAAAGATATCCACACGACCAAAGTTACAAAAATATGTATACGACTTTATGCACTTAATATATTTTCGTAACTTAGGCCGTGTCGATATCTTTGCACTTGACTTTACCTAGACATTTTTGCTTACTTATGCTGAAATTACACATTTGGTACTCGTTTACATATTTTCTTAAGTTTAAATAAGTAATATAATGTTTATTGCTCAGTTATACATACCTGGATATATCCCATTCATCATCACCGATATTGACTAAGCCTAATTCGTATTTATCGTCGCTTTTCTCTGTGAGGCTTTGAGATGGAGATGCACTTACAGATTTCATTTGAATTGCGTCCATGTCGAATAGAACTTTCTTTTTGTTTAATGATGATGTGGACGACGCATTTTTCAAAACACTTTTAGTTTGTTGAAGATTTAGTATTTTACTATTTTCAGGTTTTGTAACCTTTAAAGCTTGGATGTCTTCACTGCTCGCTATTTTACGTTCTGTTAATACACTATCATCTAAGCCA
>NC_133472.1:13660393-13682885 GCF_025370935.1 Choristoneura fumiferana
GTGTGGGTAGCGAGCGTGATGCAAATTAGTTTGCTACAATTATCTTTGCGGATCATTATTTAATATTAGAGATTCAGACTACTTTTTATACACATTCCTTGCCCATTTATAAAAGTCCTCGCGCTAACTTGTTTCGATTGCCAAAAAAAAATCAGAACTGGTTTGGAGACACCTTCGTGTTATATGTTATTAATGTGAATTTCTAGTAAATATTTGTCCATTGATATAATTATATAAAATCTACTATCCCTCACTTCCCGTCACAGCCAAACTTGACAACGACTTTTTAAAAGTTTTGTTATATAAAAAGAAGATTCTTACAGAGAAAAAAAGAAAAACCGGCCAAGAGCGTGGCGGAGACGCCCAAAAATAGGGTTCCGTAGCCATTACGAAAAAATTAAGTAATATTTTCTAAGGATTTTATACGGAATCTTTCCAAGTTTAGGTATATTTTATACCTTTGGCTGCTATTTACTCTTAAACTACTAATAATTCTTAAGCAAACTTAGCCGTTATAGTTTTCCTTGAAAGTTTGATACACTTACTACCATCCTGATTTTTTTAAAATTTTTCCACTGACAGGTTTAGATTTTAGAGGGGGGGGGCTCGATTTTCATGAAAATTTGCACTTTAAAGTTTAATATTTCGCAAACAAATCACTGAATCGAAAAATTGTCTTAGTAAACCCCTAATGGTTTAAAACACACACATTTTACACTATAGGGTTAGATGAGAAAAAAAAATCACCCCCACTACATCTATTTTTTAAGATTTTTTTATTTTACCGTTTTGTCGGCATAGTTTACATATATATCCGTGCAAAATTACAGTTTTCTAGCATTGATAGTCCCTGAGCAAAGCCGCGGACGGACAGACAGACAAACAGACAGACATGGCGAAACCATAGGGTTCGGAGCCAAAATGGCAAAAACGGAATAAAAAATATATAAAAACGCGCACAAAATTAGGGAATTCAAGAAAACTTAATGGCTGTATAAACTTTTGTAATGTTAACCTTAGCGCGTAAAATTGCAACCGGCAGTGATTAGAGACACGAAATTCAGCGCAAGTTTTTTAAAAATTCTCACGGGAATTTTACGAAATCCCGGATTTCACGGGATTTTAATTCAATTGCTAGGTCTAATGGATTATTCATGTGAAGCCGCGGATAAAGGCTAGTCTTAGAATAAATGTTGCTTAATAATAAGCTTAGTAAATCGTTTAAATTACTACTGCGCGAGACCGTTTGCACTGCAATTATTCAAACTACATGCGATTAGTATCTGCAAACGTGCAGCGGATAACTTGACATAAATAATTAGCTAGACATAATCACGGTATAATTCTACGCCCTATTCAATTTCATGATGCGTATTTATTACTTGGTTAACTCAGCTATATATACAATAGTGCTTTGCGTATCCTACATTAATGGGTCCTAATATTTGCAATCAAGTTGTAAAGTTGAAGGTATTGTACGTGACGGCATGGTAAATTGTTTTGGTCAGATACGGGCGTAGGTATCGCCGCTTAACGACGCCGGTGTTAAGCAAGTAGGTATCTAAACAAAGCATGGTCGTTAGCCGTGTAGGAGGAGATTCCCCATTAAATCCAATTATTATTATGCGAGTTTTTGTGACACAAGAGAGATAATAAACATCGTACGTGGGCCAAGATCTTGTAGACAATCAGCTTAGCCTTTGTAAGGTTTATGTCCCACAAAACAAGTGATTTAGAGCAATCTTTTTTTCAGGGTCACTTCTCGAGCACTCTCGGTCGATTCAGTCATTCAACAAGTCGATTGAATCCGAACAGCGAGCCTGAGGAGGAGTACACACGCAGCGCGCAGACGCTTCCGCGCAAAACTACACGAGCGCAAAGAGAAACCAACTGAAAAGCCAGTTCCAACAAGTACTGGCACCGACTGACGCCTAGTAAACGGTCTAACAGTGCAGTAAACGTCTCCAACGTAACAACCTCACCGGATGGAAAAATCAACGGGTACCCACCGGACCGGCAAAACCAGCGCGGACATACAAAGCTCTAAATCGGAGCAAGAGTTTTGCTATGGGCGCTCCTGAACAGGAGACACACCCTCGCTACGTATCAGGAATGAGCCGAAACTACTCTACCATGTATAAATCAAACCACACCTAAGCCGACTGGATGAAACGCCCGAACAGCTGAAAAGTCCGGGTATTGTGTCAATTATTACAGGAGTCAACGAGATCTCGCTGATGCGGTATCCCGAGAAACTGAACGTAGACGTGATGGCTTATTCGGGGCTCGCTACGGTAAAACTACGCCAGTGGCGAATGGACACACTAATGGTTACAACAAGTCATACGATGAAACCGATAAAAAGAAAATATTCCTAAAAGGCCTTCGCGAAAGAGCTCCGGACCTGTACCAAACGCTGCACGCTGAAGATGAATCCGATGGCAGCAGATTGTCTTCTCGATATACTCCATCACCGCACTACAAAGAACGGATATCTGAAGAACGTAAAATACCTCTTTATAAAACGAACTCAGACTCATTAGCTCGAGAGACAAGCCCTTTCGTCTCACGTTTTGGAAACTCGTTTAAAATCGCCAGCAGCTATTCGTAGAGGCAGCAACAGCAGCGACAATTACTCAGAAACATACAGGTATACGACGCGGTCTGGCGATCCTGAACGACCTAGTGTCACAGACACGATAGAGACTGTAAGTAAGAAAATCGTGCCTTCAAGAGACGGACGGTCCAAAGAGATTATCGAATCACGGGAAGTGAACTCGGTAACTAAGAGCCGCGGCTACAAAGGCGAGCCTTCGTCGAACGTCAAGTATATCGAAAATGGCATACGTTCCTCTCCGATCGGATATGAACAAAAGAACGGTTATACGACCGAGCGGAGAAGAAGTAACTACAGAGTAATGGAAAAGATTAGAGATTATTAGTAGCCCTTTCGAAACATTCATGCATGCCATTTTATAATACGAATTCAAGAGTCATATACAGACTGAGACTATAAACGCTTTTTTAAGTTCTAATCTACATAAAGTTAACTGCATAATATTAAATTGTTAACTTTGCGTAAGCTGTGTCGTGTAAAAAGTCATATAGCTTTACTAATGTTATTACTTTAAAACTTCGTCTAATTCCGTCCAGATGTAACGAATTTTTAATATTGTAAAGTAGATTTAGTTTTTAGTTTCCCGGTGAAATGCAGCGGGCTTTTGTAACTTCCAAGTACCTAACTAATTGAAAAAGTAACTGAGATAATTATATCCGTCCGGTGGTGTTAGGAGGTAATTACAATAATATGTATCAGCAAGTGTTAATTTTTCAATATTACTTGTTACTCATACCCACCTAGCGAAAATCCTTTCTTAGAATGGAATTTTGAAATTTCATTTTTATAACAGGTGTATAACTTTGTTGACTTGTGTATAGAAATATTTTCACGTAACAAATTTTGGCTTCTACAATGAAGTCGATGTTTAGTTATAAATAATCTAGGATTTTGTAATAAAATGTATCAATAAACATAACGTGTTAATACGCACTAAAGCATGATGTTTTATTATTTATACAAGTGGTGATGATTCATATAAAGTAGAACTATAGTGCAGACCTTGGCTCGTACTTGAAATTTCTGTGAGAATTAATCAAACATGATGAAATTAAAGAGAACAATAAGCATGAGGCGTCTGGTGCTTTTGGGGCTGATGTCTGGCTGTTTTAAGGCCATTTGGTTATGACAATAAGACCAATGCCATGCACAAAAAAATATCGATACCTTTAGGTTCAATTGGCGTAAAGGACAAAATGCCACTTTTCAGGAGAAGCAAAAAACGTTTTTTATTTCAAAAAATCTGTTGTATTTTTTTTCTTTGTTGACCAATATTTTCGATGTCTATGAGAAAAGTGCTTAGAATTCTTGTCTTTACAGGATAGTCTGGTGACCATAACGCTAAATAAGATAGTTAAAAAGTTAAGTGTCCTTTACACCGTGGAAAAAACGTCCAGTAGTCCCTTACGTCCACATCATTTTAAAAAATATATAGTAATTTAGGCCGTAAAGGTCACTTTCATACAAAGTAAACGCAATTTTGGGGTGTAAAGTTCACTATAACTTACTAAATACTAGTTATTTTCTGTAGATTACTATAACTACAGAAGTCAATTATGTAAGAATATTTAGTATTTTGCTATAGTTATACGCTAGTAATTACATAGTAGTGATATTATTTGTTACGTAACGATAAATTATCGTAAAGCACATTATCACACCGAACTTACATTCATGGAAAGTAAATTATTGTTGTGGAAATATTTATTAATTAGTTTGGTTCGTTGTTTTATGTTAGTAAATTAATTTAGGTTTGTATTGTGAATGAAAAACAATGATGGTAAAGGTAACAATTTGTTTAATCATCTTTAATAATCAGATAACTCATAGCTCACATACATTAGATATTTACTTCATTCTTAAATCAACTAACGCGATTTAATCCAAAATAAAATTAAAAATGAGATCTCTTTAAGTTCAAGTTATGTATCATTAACCCTAATATTAAAGTATATTTGAACTTTTTGCTGCATATTACAAAATGTACTTGAATAGTAAAACTATTAACGCTTCAGTTGGAATCACAAAACAAAATATTTTGTTAAAATGAACTTATAAATATTACTTATAAATAAATATAATAAATACTTATAAATAAATATTAGTTCGTGACAGTAATAACTTACTATACAATTTTTGTACTAAGATCCTTAAATTAGCAAACACTGCAACAAAACAAATGTTTTAGTAAGTTATTACTTTCAGGAACTAATATCATTAAGTTTCTAGAAAAAAACTACTATTTATTAAAACAAAATATTTTGTTTTGTGATTCCAACTGAAGCGTTAAGAGTTTTGCTACTCAGATGTATTTTGTAATATGCAACAAAAAGTACAAATATGACTTGTTAGGGTTAATGTAAGCATAACTTGACTTTAAAGCGATCTCATTAGTCGAGTTAGTTGATTATAAGAGTGAAGTAAATACCTAATGTATGTTAGCTGCGAGTTATCTGATTTTTAAAGATGATTAAAATAATTTGTTACCATTATCATCATCATTGAGTTTTTATTCACAACACAACCTAGATTAATTTACTCACATAAAACAACAAACCAAAATATAACTAATAAGTATTTACACAACAATAATATATATATTCCATGGATGTTAATTCACTGTGAAAATGTATTTTACGATAATTTATCGTTACGTAATCAATAATATCATTACTATATAATTACTAGCGTATAACTATCATCATCATCATCATCCCAGCCTATATACGCATCCCACTGCTGGGCACAGGCCTCCTCTCAGAACAAGAGGGCTAAAGAGGTATAACTATAGCAAAATACTAAATATTCTTACATAATTTACTCCTATAGCTATAGTAATCTACAGAAAATAAAAAGTATTTAGTAAGTTATAGTGAACTTTACACCCCAAAATTGCATTTACTTTGTATGAAAGTGACCTTTACGGCCCAAATTACTTTATATTTTTTAAAATGGTGTGGACGTAAGGGACTACTGGACGTTTATTCGACGGTGTAAAGGACGCTTAACTTTTTAACTATCTTATTTAGCGTTATGGTCACCAGACTATCCTGTAAAGACAAGAATTCTAAGCACTTTTCTCATAGACATCGAAAATATTGGTCAACAAAGAAAAAAATACAACAGATTTTTTGAAACAAAAAACATTTTTTTCTTGTAAAAAGTGGCATTTTGTCCTTTACGACGATTGAACCTAAAGTTATCGTTTACCTACCTCTTAAAACGTTTCAATTACAAAGTGACATCATCAAAGACAAGAATAATAAATAAATATTGTTTATAAGTTCACTATTTTTATGATAAATGTAGGTAGTAAAGGACCAACTAACATGAAACGGTTCCAGCTAATCAGGTCGTAAAGGGCAAACATTATAAAGTGAGTCCTATACACCCATATTCGTTACATGTCTTGTTATTATAGTCATGCAAATGGCAGGTCTTAAAGGTCAAAAATGCGTAAATTTATGACTTTACGTCGTAGTTTATAGTTTATGTTTACCTTTACGTTCCATGTTATTTCAGGTTTGATATTTACACCCAATAAATTATTTGTTTCTGGTCTTTAGGCATGTCAATATATGGGGCGTAAAGGTCGAATTTTTCAAGATATCAAAATTTTAACAATACAGATCGATAGAGCTTGAAATTCTGAACAAAACTGTATATTTAACTCATTTTCGGTATTTTGTCCTTTACGCCAATTGAACCTAAAGGTATCGATATAAGTGCTACAATTCAACATAATTTACAACTTTCTCAGATGACATTAAGTCCATGTGGTGACCGATTTCGGGGCCGATGTAATTTTATTTTAGTTGTAGCCTCGCGAGGAGTCTGCAAACAGACTGCAAGAAGTCTCTATAATGACAAAACAATCACAAAGTTCATTTCACAGAGAAGTTCGTTATACTCTTTTTCTTCCAGCTTTTCAAATCGAACGTCATTACATAGATATAAAGTCAATACTCGTAATCAACTTTAATTTGGCAAAATCGACTTTCCAAGTGGTTAATAAATAAAATTTACATTTGGTATTAAATAATTCATTCACATTTGGTGGAAAAAAATATTAAGATTGGTTTTTGGAGTAAGTATTTTGTATTTTACATTTCAACTTCAAAATTTTTTCTTCAATTTTTTTTTTCTTTTTTTTCCTTTTTTTTCTTTTTCTGCTTTTTCTGTGCATTTGTGTTTCAGTTTGTATTTTCGAAAAAAATTATTGCTATTTGAGGTAAGTCGAAGTTAACTGAGTATAAACAAAATAGCTACAGAAATGGTTTTAGCCCATTGAATAAGATGGCACCTACCCGGCTACGTACCTCCCAACTGAGTTTATAACTTAGCTCAAGTTAGCCGAGTCCCATCTCAAACTTGTGGTAACAAACCGAGATCTAAGCGGTAAATTTGGATACTTCTCACTTCGAGTTCACACTTAAATAGTAAATGCTCGAAGCCTATAAGTACCTATATGTTAGTAATACTTGCTTAAGAAGTTGGAGGTTAATAATACTAATCAAAGTTAAATCGACCTACGATATGTTTAATTTTATAGTTTAGGAGTTATTTCGTAGTACATGAAGGGGTATCAACGGAACTCTCTTCACCTCGTGTAAAAACTAAAATCAAGTGAGTAAATAAAAGCAGAGTCCTGTGTAAGAGAATTCGTGCGCAGGTTTGTCACTCTTGTGGCAGAGGTTTCGATGGTATGGTTTGGAGGACAAGTCATGTCCCTCTTGGCACGAGTCGTTACTCATTTAAATCGTATGGCTGTTGTGTTGTTTTTATAGCTTAGGCCTTTTAGAACTGACATGTTCATTACCTTTTGATCAAAGTTCCATAATAAATTAAGATTAAAAAATCAAATAAAAGCAAGGACATCCTTAAGACGACTCAACCCAAAAAAACGTAAGCCTGTTAGGTACTAAGGCTCTACTGTTGTCTCTGTCACACGGCTTGACAATTTCACAAAATAAATGTATACCTTACCATAACTGTAGTTGAAATGGCAACGGCGGCCCACATCGCTCGGAGAACAGATAACCGTTCGGGGAGAAAAGTCCTCGAGTGGCGACCACAAACCGGAAGACGTCGCGTTGGCAGGCCTCCCACTAGGTGGACTGACGGACGACATCGTAAGAGTTGTCGTTCATGGTGGCGTTTTGAGGGGGAGGCCCTTTGTTCAGCAGTGGACGTCTTCCGGCTGATGATGACGATGTATAATTAACTATAGCTATAACAGCAAATAATGAAAACAAATACATATTAGCGTCAGAAACTAAAAATTTGTACAGAACTCCAATGTTTTTTCTTTATACAAATACAATACAGGAGCCAGTCATCAGTACCATACAGGAGGCAGTATTGAATTTTGATTCAGCACTATAACGGGGAACTTTTTGATTTTGTTTGTCAATTTATAATTCGCGAAGTAAAGTACAGGGGTAGAGAAAAATAACAAGAGGTTTAATCTTCCAGACAGGTTTACGATGATAGAAGACTCTCACTCAAGTGCCTAATTTTAATTTCGTTACTTGTGAGTATTTCACAGCAACTAAGAGAAGCGGAGCTAAGCCAGGCGCTCATTTACAATCAGATGAATTATTTTAAATTTCAGATTCTAAATATTAGAAAACTGAAACAGAGTAATGTTGATTTTTTGATATAATTCTACGGATACTGACCTGTTAAATCAAAGTCACTATGCATTTTACTGATTGGTAGGTATTAATATATTGTTGGTGCGCCTACAATAAGCGCCTGATATTAAGTTTAGCTCTTGCTTGATGGATTGATCATGTCGACGGTTGAGAATCAGTACTGAAATTTCATGAAGACTCATCGTCATCATCATCATCATCTTAGCCGGAGGACGTCCACTGTTAGACATAGGCCTCTCCTATAGATTTCCAAGCGGTTGTGGACGTCTTACGCTGCGCTTGCCGATCCGTGGTCTCCACTCGAGAACATTTCGGTCTTTTCTCCGTGCTATATGACCTGCCCATTGCCGCTTCAACGAGGTAATTCGCTTGGCTATGTCGGTGACCCTTCGCCTTGTTCTTCTTCAAGAAGAGTGCTTTGGAAAAATAGTTACTCCCCTTGCCTTTCAACAAATACAAAACAAACTTAAAAAAATATTGTGCAAAAACTGGCCTCGTGCGAGTGTAGGTACACGAAGAGTTCCGTATCATTGTATAACTTGTCATTACGATCAAGTACTCAAAAAGCAGGTTTCTCAAACACACGGGATAATCGAGACCAATTGAAATTCTCTCGAAGTAAGTAAACCTTGTGTTACGGGCACAGAATATATAATAGTACTAACGTACAGAATGGCCACGCTCCGCCCCGCACCGGTTAGAGTTACCCCACCCCTCAAGCGCAGATTGCAGGAAAACCGCAGGAAAGCAGTCGGGTGCGCGACGCGATGTACGTCGGCCGCACGGCACTAAGTTCGGGAGCAATCATTTTGCGAAATCGTAACGGTACCCTACCTACTTCCTTTTTCTAAAATAAATAGTGATTACTGAAATTAACGCGATTAATACTTACATGAAATAACTACCTACCGAATGATTCTTTTAAGTTTGTAGACGTATATTAATACACGTGTAACGTGACGTGTGACGTGTAACTGAAAATAATATTGCTTAAAATACGCAAACAGACACATTTTAAGTAGGTTTAAATAAATCGAGGATATTCTGGCAGAACCGGATAAGTGCACAATAATATTTATTTTTTATACGGGTTTGCTAGATAAATAAAGCAGAAAACATTGAGTATGCCTATGTAACTTTAAAAAAAATTGCACTTATTCTGTTTTGCCAGAATACCCTCGAAATAGGTAAGATTAACGATTACATTTATTTGCACATATCTAAGCCATACCTACATATGAGTACCTTTAAATGTCATTGGTAGCACATAGTACTATACGGTTTTGCAATAGTCAGCCCTGTGCAGCTTACGCACACACCGACGCGTGTACAGACATCGTCGTGCCTATGTAGATTCAAGAACGCGTATTTTATACGGCGTGGCCGCCCTGTGGTTACGGGTACCTACTAAGCAACAGTAAGCCACGGTAAAACATCTATACATACTTGAATAAATTGATGTATGTATGTAATTGACTTAAATACGCCTTATTCAGTATCGAAGACTCGAGAAAAAAAAATCGTATTATTCATACATAATTTTCTGCCCCGACTGGCGATTGAACCCCGAGACTTCAAGCTAGAATAGTCTCAAGCTGTGGTCAGGTTCTCTAACGACTAAATTAGACTTTTCACTTTTTTGAAGTGAAAACTTCACCGTTACCGTAACCGACACCTATGTATATAAGTACATATCTACATATATTGGCCCCGTTTACACGAGAGTTGAGTTTGGGTTGAACTACATTGATAATATAACTATATATAATATAAACACTATATTGTGTACTTATATACGTACAACATAGATCATCGTATATAATCCTGACGGAACTTTTCGAATCGAGAATAACAAAAAAATTTCCTGTTATTTTTCATTTCTGGTGAAACATACCACCAGAAGTGAAACATAACAGGAAAATTTTATGTTATAGTATAACGAACTTGCAAGGAAAATTATAACGGCTAAGTTTGCTTGAGAATTATTAGTATTTTAAGAGTAAAGTACCTGGGCGAACGAGCTTTGCTCGGTCTAAAACTCGACAATAAGCTTTTCCCCAGAGATAAGATCAAGCTAGATCGATTTGTCATCCCCGAAAACCCCCCACATACCAACTTTCATCGAAATCGTTGAAGCACTTTCCGAGATTCTGATGATATATACAAGAATTGGTCGTTTAAAGGTATTAGATAGTTTGATAGCAGCCTAAGGTATAAAATGTACCTAAACTTAGAAGTTTCCGAAGAAAATACAAAATTAAATAAAAGTATTTTATCGTAACGGCTACGGAACCCTATCTTGGGCGTATCCGACATGCTCTTAGCCGGTTTTTTATTTTTAATCTTACGGGCAGTGGCCACACACGTTAATTCACGTTCTTTCAAATTTCCAATGTCGCGCAAATTTTTATACACTATCAGAGTTCAAAAAGAGAAAGTCGTGTGGCAGACAAACGGACAATGAAGCTTTAGTAACAAGGTATTTTGCCATTATTTGCATTATTTTGTTATGCTACCCACTAATGTTTTTTTGTGAACATCTAGGTATTCAAAAGTGTTTCGTTTGGTTTAGGGTTACGTTTTAGGACTTATTCGACTGATTGATTAACAAATCTCGTTCCCTCGAATTCGTTAATCAATAAAGCTACATTAAATTAGCTATGCATTTGAATTTATGAATACCCGACAAACTTTAAGTCTCTCGTATGCAAAGAAGTAAAAAAAAACTTGCATTCTGGTTTAGTTTATCCTATTCAAGTCCAATTAATTGACAACACTAATAAAATAAGTTATTTGAAGTCATAAAAAAAATATGTGAAGAATGTGAAAAATTTTCTTCAATCAAAAATTTATCCCTAATGACAAGTATTATTAACAGGAACCCGACACGGCGGAAATACGTTACACTTGACCTCTAACTCAATAATCGAGACACGAGAACAATAATCGAGAAACGAGATGTGTATAAATGATGGCGTTCATTCAGTACGAGTTGAGACGTCAAAGAATAGACTTCTTAGCCAAATACACATCAATGTAACCTTAAAATAAAAGCGCAAAAATGGTAAGTATTCGAGCTTTAGAAATCCTTTCTGTTGTTATACAATTATTGTTGTTCGTGTTCTTTATTAATATAAAGTAGATAACATTAATAACAGTTTTTTTTTTCATCACTAACGACTAGTCTAATAAACAATCTATGGATTTTCTCTTTATCTATCACGCATTTTCTATGGATAATCTGTGAAAATGTTATTGTTAGTAAGAAAAACTATTGATTGTATTACTGAAGCACTCGTCAGTCCTTATTATTATAAAAAAAATGACTTGCTTATAATCGTGAGTTGAGTCTTTTTTTAAAATTATTAGTTGATTGCGGACTGGCCGCACAATACAATATTCTAGTCTACACATTCTTAAAGCATTCCCAATTTAAAGTTGTAATTTCTTTATAATTTCAGGACGGTTTACATTTTTTGCTGCTCTTCTTAAGCGTAGTGTGTAGCTGCCAGTGCGCGAACATCCTTTACGTGATTCCTTTTACTTCAAAATCGCATTATATCCTGTTGAGGCCTATTGGTTTGGAATTGGCTCAAAGAGGTCACAATGTCACGGCCATCACTGCGTTCAAGGAGACCGAACACCCGCCATCATATCATCAGGTTATAGCTGATGACAAGAAAATTTGGGATATTTCAGGTACTTACCTATTTGATGTTTTTTTTGATGATTTTGTGTTATAACGAAAATAACATTAAAGTTTGGTAACTCGATTCTTTACAAAGGGTAACTGCGCTGTATGGTGCGGGGCAGGGTCTCGTAAGTACCCCCATTGTAAATTTACATTCTTATGACAAAGACAAACGTCAAAGTGGCAGATATAAAGGAATCGTTATATTAAATTATAATATTTCTAAAAGTAACAAGCGTTTATAAGTAAGGGGTAGGACTTGACATTCGCTAAGTTTTTAGTTTCGTTTTTTTTTTATTACCTACATCACTATTGTGTAAGGTGTATTTTTACTTCACTTTGCATTGATTACACGTCACTTTGTTACGGCTTATTTTTATCAATTTAATATCTAAGTATACATAAGTACTTCTGGACATAAATAAGCTGTCACAGGATTTCATCTTCGAGTGTTGTGGAGTAGAAATTCCGGAACAAAACCTGATCCTGATTAATATTTACAGACCTGATCGCGAAATAGACATATTTTTTAATACTATAGAAAAACTTCTTCTACAAATCAAACAAAAAGAACAAAACAAACATATTGTTATTGTAGGTGATTTTAACATAAACGTTCTATCAAATTCTACTACTTCTAGGAAACTTATCGACTTAATGTTATGTTATAATCTTAAACAACTTGTAAAAAAACCTACGCGTGAAATACAAAATTCTAGCTCTTGTATAGACCTCATATTTACAAATAAGATTCAAAACCACGACTGTATAGAAGTGGCGGATCACGGACTGTCAGACCACAAGAGCGTTTTCTATGTAATACAAAGACAAACAGCGCAGAGGCGACAAGATCCATGGTATACTAAAACTAGAATATTTAGTGAAAGAAATATGTTGTTATATAGGCAAACATTGCTAAACGTTGATTGGGATAAAGTAATTTTGGATAAAAATGACATAAACACGAACTATAATAATTTCAACACTAAATTATCAGAAATATTAAACATACACATACCACAAAAAAGAATACAATTAATGACCACGAAAGGTACAAAGACTTGGATGACGCAGGGTTTAAGAAAATCATGTAAACATAAAAGGCAATTAAAAATAATAGTAAATAAAAGTAAAAATGAATTAATTCGAAATTATTACAAGCAATATGAAAATATTCTAAAAAAATGTTTGAAAATGTCAAGACGAATAAATTATGCGAAGAAAATGAAAAATTCGACGAATAAAACAAAAACGCTATGGGGAATTATAAACAATACTCTAAATAAAAACAATAATAGAAATTACAAAAACATGACTATTAAAACCGCTGACATGTCTATACCTATAGATTCACCTCAAGAAGTAGCAAACGTGTTAAATGAATATTTTGCCTCCGTAGGTGAATCATCGTCACCGAGCGCGGGCGCCAGCCCAAGACGCGTCTACTCCCACGCAATATCTACCCCCCCAATAAATTCTATATACATACGACCCGTTACTGAAACTGAAATAATAAATATCATTAGACAGCTAAAAAACAAAAAAAGCCTGGGCAATGATGAAATACCGTCAACGCTAATAAAACTATGTGCGGCAGAGCTAGCAAAACCATTGACAAAAATGATCAATCAGTCATTCATTGAAGGGTCATTCCCGGAAATATTAAAAGTATCTAAAATAAAACCATTATTAAAGCCGGGTGGGGACGCGACAAACCCAAGCCAACATCGACCCATAGCGATTTTACCGTCGATTTCAAAAATTTTCGAAAAAAGTATGTCGAACAGAGTATATAAATTTTTAGAAAAATATAATTTATTTGACAAAAATCAATATGGTTTCAGAAAATATCACTCAACATCCCTCGCGGTCTATACGTACATGCAAAGCCTCTTAGATCATATTAACACGAAAAAATATGGTGTTGGGTTACTCTTAGATATGACCAAAGCATACGACAGAGTATCCCACGATATCCTGCTAACGAAGTTGTATAACATGGGAATACGCGGAACAGCTCATAAATGGTTCACATCCTATCTACAAAATCGGAAACAATACGTACAGATCGACTATTACAATAAAAACACCAATGAAATAACGATGATCTCCTCACAAATGCGTTGTACTACTTGTTCAATTCCTCAGGGAAGTGTCTGTGCGTGTCTCCTATTCCTGGTCTACATCAATGACCTGTCAAGGGTATTAGACTCAGAATCAAGATGTGTAATTTTTGCTGACGACGTCTCATTATTGTTTAATGGCGCAAATAGCGCTGAATGTAATCTGAAACTTACCTACACACTAAACACAGTAGCAGAATGGCTAAAAGATAATAATTTAGACATAAATTTAAAGAAAACAAAAGTTATACAATTTAAACCTAAACAGAAAACATCTTTGGAATTGAAGTTAAAAGTAAACAACACAGACATTGAAGAAGTATCCGAATTTAAATTGTTAGGTGTAACGATAGATTCTGCTATAGACTGGCGAGCTCATATTCAAAACATAAAAACAAAACTATCCAAATTTGTATATGCACTAAGTGTTCTAAAAGTCAGAACAGATTTTGAATGTGCCTTAACTGCCTATTATGCGTACGCGTTTGCCTGGCTTCGGTATGGCGTAATACTGTGGGGGGGATGCTCCGATGCACAACAACTATTTATTATGCAAAAAAAGTGCATACGCATTCTAGCCAACATACGTATTCCGGAAAGCTGCCGTCAACACTTTATAAATCATAAACTATTAACCTTACCCTCATTATACATACTGGAATCGGCACTTTTTACCCGCAAACACCCTGATCTTTTCAAAGCGTGCAAAGATGTAAGTACGACAAGGACACAATATAAAAATAAATTGCTTTTACCAAAGTCAAACTTAGCAATGTTCAAAAAGGGCCCCCAATATAAGTGTATCCAAGTCGCAAATAAAATCCCAGAATCGATTAGGCAAGAAACTCGCTACAATAAATTCAAAAATAAATTAAAAACGTTCCTAATCGAAAAATGTTATTACTCTGTAAATGAATTCCTTAATGATGAAAGTATAAAACACTATAAATGTAAATAAATCTAGTATTAACTGATAAACTTGATGACATATATGTATGTATGTACCTACTAACTCCACAATGTGACATAATCTAATCATAATCAAATCAATATAAATGCATGATTTTAACTGAATTCAATGTAAATGTGATACAATGTAATAGTTAATTTAATTTAATTTAGTTGTAATTATTATTGTGTGCCCTTGCAGGGCGTCATGGACTGACTTATGTACCTAACGATAACATCCTACTTTAATGTACATGACTTTACAGTGACATAAATAAATAAATAAATAAATAAATACTTTTACATTCAAATCATTTAAATACATTATTATATTTCTGGCATCTTGTCTTTTTAGACGTTACGACTGACCTACTGTATAAAAAGAATAAGAAAAAGATTTAACAATGGGAATAGTCAAATAATAATATGCCTACACAGATACACACTACCTACACACTACAGTCGCACTTTAAAGTAAGTATTACAGTGTGAAAATGATATCTTTGTCTGTGAATATTAAACCACCTTTAATACCTATATTAGACGATATTGTAACGGATAACTCACGTCTTAAATCAAGTTTATCTCGACATGCAGCTTTAATACCTACCAAAAAAGATGCTCTTGTTGAAGATACGGAACCCTAATAAAGAAAAACGGCAAAATCATTAATATAATTCAACCCGTTGTGTACTTACAGCAAACAATGTGTTAAGATCATTAAGATATTTACCTACACGCAATGAGAGTTTCATGTCATGTTATAAATCTTTTGGATTTTCCAAAGATAAAAACTAAATTAATGGACTTGATAAATAACTATGGACATGAAATAATAGTTTACTATTGATTTTTTTATTTAATATTCAATAAAATAATCTAATAATAGTAGGTAATAATAATCGACACAGGTTCAATTTACACAATAGTACAAAAATAGTTCATTTATTTTCATAACGTTGCATAAACGTTTATGTATGAGATAGGACAAATTATGTATATTTAACTAAAAAGATGAAAATAAACTAAAAGCAAAAATATTTTAAAAACTAACTTTAAATATAATTTTTGTACATAACATAAATCAAAACAAATACTTTACAAACTTGTGGTCATTCTGCCAATATTGAGGCATAGGTACCTACCTATTTTGATACCAAAAAGAGTTCGCTACAAATTTTCACAAATGACATCTCGATAAAATTAAGTTACCTTTTGATAAAATTAGCGCTTTGAAAAAGATAGAATTAATAAAACAGTTTTCTTTGTGGTTAGCATTAAGTAGGTATTTATTGCTGTCATGACTGATCAAGATTCCATTAGATTATTACTCATCGATAAACATTGTACAAATGTTAAATAAACGTAGCGAAGATTCGCGCTGTCATGTTTTTACCGAATAACGGTGAAACCCACTACACAAGCAAAATCGTCCTCTAATGATTAAAAATTGATGATAAGCTGATAAGAAATCGCTATTTTTTAAGCGCAAAACATACACAGGACGGCATCGGGTCAATAGCGGGTCGGGTCGAAAGTTAAGCGGGCCGTCATCGGTGTGATGTTGTTTATAATTTACAGCCACGTAAATAGGCCCGCCGCACTCCCAACCCGACCCGCTGCCGTCCTGCCGTCCTGCCGGACTGAGTCAATGGGCCGGGCAGGCTGAAAACCAGCGCTGGCAGCTTCTGAGCAAGCGCAGCATAAGCTGAGCCTGTTCCTTTTGCCACACAGTGCAAGGGACTGGCAAACACATTCTATATTAGTTTATTGTTTATTTGTATTCTGTGTGCCTATCCTGTGTTGTTCATGTTGGCAAATAAATCAATCTTCTTCTTCTTCTTCTTCTTCTTCTGTATGTGTGTTTTGTGTTTTAAAGTACTTGGTTTAAACATATTCCAAATACAGGCTGTATACAGAAACTAGACAGTCATGATTTCATACAACGCATATCAGCTTATTACCATATTAGTTGCAGCGTCAATAATCTATTATTATTAAATAGAATGATTACTATGACAATGCTGAACATACGCAATCAGTGATTAGAAGACAAATACCTTACTGAATGTTATATTGTTACTAAGTAATACCGTTTTTCTTATTTAGCTTGTCAATTACACTTATTATATGACGTAATAATACACAAAAACATGATGAGAATATTTAACGGGGCATTTTGAGCAAAACAAATTAAAGCCTAATATTTAGCAAATGGATTTCTGAATCGAAAAGTGGCCTCAGCTAACTAAAGAATTTCAAAGAATTTCCCACACTACGGGGAAAAAAATCATTCCCGCTTTACGTAGGTACCTACGAAAAAATTCTTTTTCTTTATGTTTTCTCCCACTTTGTCGGCGTGGTTAACATAAATGTTCAAGCAAAATTACAGCTTTCTAGCACTAACAGTCTCTAAGTTAAGCCGCAAACGGATGGATAGACAGACATGGCGAAACTATAGGTAAGGGTTCCTTGTAGGACTACGGAACCATAAAAAAGCCTTGGTAGCCGTGATCTGTGGTGTCAAAGGGTCGTGGCGTTGAACCCGTATTAACACCTCTGAGTTTTTCAGAATAAAATATGTAGGTACAAAATTACATTACAAATTTGCAAAAAATCTTTTCGGAAATTATCGTGGTTTATTGAATCAGGCGTCACTTTGCGGAGGTCCTAATCAATGAACTACAAAAACTATGATTTTCACACTGAACTGACAATACAATGACTTTTACAATGTTTTTTTACAATGTATTAATTTTTTAGTTCATAAAAAATATCGAGCGAAAACCTGTAGGAATATGCCTGCGAAGCAATTCATTGGTGTGTAAAGTACTCAATCCGCAATGGGCTATCACACCCAAGCCCCAGATCATGCGCAAGCCATTTTAATCTGAGGATACCTGTGCATAGGGACATAATTATAAGGCCGTAGATAATTATGATGATGATGAAGGTGAAAAAATGTGCTTTTACATAATTTTTTAACCCCCGACGCAAAAAGAGGGGTGTTATAAGTTTGACCGCTATGTGTATCTGTGTGTCTGTCTGTGGCACCGTAGCTCTTAACCTGTCCTCTCCCAGAGGCACAAATTTGTGCCCAAATTCCTTTGATCCTGTTATCCTGGGAGATGACAGATTAAACGCGGCGGGTGGACCGATTCGAATGCGGTTTTTTTTTCAAATCAGGTTTTCTAGCGATGGTTCTAGATATGTTTCATCAAAATCGGTTTAGCCATTATTGAGATATTGAACATTGCAGTAACAAAGTCGGAGGTTTTCCAACTTTCTGTTGGTTAGGTTATTAATTATTAGTCTAGGTAATGTACATCAGAGTTGAACGTTGAACCAAGGTAAACGTCAAAACATTTCGTCTAGTTGTGAGTGGGGAGGCGTGGCCAGTAGTAAGGCAAATATGAGGAAAATAAACTGCTACGCAGTTTAGCAGTGCAATTCATTTTGTAACAATTTATGTGTCATTATGAAATAAACGATTAGTAATAATAATATCATCTTCTAGTAATTGTATAAATATGAAAATTTGTGAGCGTATCTTGTTTGTCTGTATATGTGTATTTTTGTTACACTATCACACTAAACTTTGGGGCGAATTGGATCAAAAAGTTGGAAAACCCCCGACTTTGTCACTTCAAAGTTCAATATCTCAAAAAAGGCTTAACCGAATTTGATGAAACAAGTCTAAGAACCATTGCTAAAAAACCTGATTTCAAATTAAAAAAAAAAACGCATTCAAATCGGTCCACCCGTTTAAGAGCTACGGTGCTCCAGACAGACATACATAGCGGTTAAACTTATAATAACACCCCTCTTTTTGCGTCAGGGGTTAAAAAAATGGAGAACGATAACTACATATCGTTACAACTATACAGCTGTATAACCTCAAAAGAAATATTAAGCGAAACGTTCTTCGTTATCTTTCCTGTTTATTAATACAAACAAACGAGAAGTTTACTTTAAATAAAAGAACCACGCATTGGTCCAGAACATGTAGTTATTTTTCGGACGTCCATATCATCTGCCTTGCAACACCGCTACCACACGTGTACATGCAATCTGTGTGTACCTAGTTATGTTTAGATCTACATGACATGTAAACACAATGTGAGTCACATTGACGTAGCTTTTTTACACGTGTACCTAATAGCGGAGTAGTTGTAAAGATTGTAATTCATTTTTAGTCTTCCAGAGTCAAGTCACGTGTTAGTCAAATAAAGTAATTTTGTGTCATTTCAGAAGGAGGACGGCCGAATGTTTTTACAATGGTCGACATATCAGAAGAGGAGTTCCATGCAAAAATTCTATGGGGTGGTGGCCTAGCATCCACTAAAGTCGCCCTTGAGTCCAAAATGGTCCAAGATTTCCTGAAGAAAGACAACACATTTGATTTAGTTATCAGCGAAAACTTCTTTCAAGAAGCTTTGTACCTTCTAGCGTATAAATACGATACTCCATTGGTTTTAGTTACCACCTTTGGTAACTGCATGAGGAACAATATTGTCATGAGAAATTCACTGCAGTTGGCTACAGTTATATCTGAATTCATAGTAATTAATGACCCAAGCAGTTTCATGGGACGGTTCAGAAACTTTTATTTTGCTGTTTACGAATATTTTTGGTGGAGATTCTGGTATTTAGAAAAACAAATGGCATTAGCTAAGAAGTATATTCCGAATTTGCCTGAGCCGATCCCCAGTCTGGAAGAAATGCAGAGAAATGCGTCGTTGTTCCTTATGAATGGTCACTTCAGTTTTGACACTCCTGCAGCGTATCTACCTAATTTGATAGAAGTCGGTGGACTACATTTAAACCATAAATTTGACAAACTTCCTGAGGTATGTTGTCTATAGTAACTTGTATAACTAATCAAATCATTAAAGTATAATTAGAGTACGATTATAGAAATACGAGATCCATTTTCCCTTTTTTCGTAGGAATCTTTTTGTTTTTTATTCTTGATTGTTGTATTCTATGACTTGCCGTACCTAGGATTTTTACAAAGTATAGTAAATGCCACATGAACTGTCAAGTGCTGTGATAGTTTACACTGAGTAGGCTGGCTTACTTTGGCTATAAATACATGAACTTTAAAATCATCATCATCAATGTTCAATTCATGAAAGTCCTCAGATAGAATTTATTTAATACCGTAAATTTGTTTTTTTTTTTCCTTTTTTTACAGGATTTATACAACATATTGAATAAATCGAAAAATGGAGTCGTTTACATGAGTTTTGGGTCTAACGTTCACAGCAGTGAACTACCGCTAGATAAAAAGAATGCGTTCCTTAACGTTTTTAAGAAACTTAAGTATACAGTATTATGGAAATGGGAAGAAGAGAACTTGGATGGAAAGCCTGATAATTTAATTATAAGAAAATGGCTGCCGCAAAAGGAGATTTTGGGTAAGTTATTTCTGATTGTATATAAAAAAGTTGAACTACAAGAATTCTCACTCCTGTTAATTGTACAAGATCTCCTAAAACAATTAGCCAAATTTTAAAGCCTCGTCGCTATAATTAAGGTACTTATACTGTTAAATAGTTAAGAAAAACATGGACCTGAACCTGTTTGCGACCTTTAGCCTTAATTGAATTAGACGTTACTTTGCGGAAGTTTATATCCATGTCCTAAAATCAATTATTTAACTTGGGACTTATTCCGTGACCACGCATGCAAGACAGTTAGGTCTGCGTTTCGTCATGCCAACCCATGATAATGTGGGTTGTTAGCTTGAAATACAAGTCTGTCGTACAAACGTAATTGTGTCCGTGCCGGTGTGATCTTAGAGTACAAAGCGATTTGCGTTCATGATCCTCATTCTTATTCAATTTTATTGTTCCTTTGCAGCGCATCCAAACGTCAAAGTGTTTATATCACACGGTGGTCTTATCGGGACCCAAGAAGCAGTGTTCCACGGTGTCCCCATCGTTGGTGTCCCAATATACTGCGACCAATACAACAATCTTCTACAAGCCCAACATGCTGGCATGGGCGAAATTCTTAGATACCACGACATAAATGAAGAGAAATTCGAGAACATTCTTCGTACTGTTTTAGAAAATGATTTATACAGAGTTAAAGCTAAAGAGATGTCTAAAAGATTTCAAGACAGACCGATGACTGCGCTTGACACTGCTATGTATTGGATCGAATATGTTATAAGGAACAAGGGTGCCAATTTTATGAAGAATCCAGCTGTTAATTTAAGCTGGTATGCGTATTACATGTTAGATGTTTTTGCATTCTTGTTGTTAGTATTGGCTGTATTTGTATTTATTGTACTCAAAATTTTTAGATATTTCTTACCCAAAGAAATTCCGAAGAAGCAGAAATCTAAACGCAATTAAGCCGTAAAGTATTTATATTTTTTCCTTCAAGAAATAAAATGTTTTAAATTTAAATGATTTTTAATGACCAAGCTATAAAGTTTGGCTATTTTTGACTAAAGACCTGTTTCGATACCACAAATTTAAATTTTATGATAAAGTAAATGACATATAAACTAACCATGATCCATGATGAGAATTAAAAGAGGTTTAGTGAGTGTCTAGAACTGCTAGACCAGCTGTCTGACCTTGTAGAGGAATGATCATCCCTTTTTGGCAATAGCCTGTTATTAAGTTCTTCGTGATAACACTAAAAATAAAATAAATATCATGGGACACATGGCACCAATTGACCTAGTCCCAAACTAAGTAAAGCTTGTACTATGGAAAGAAAGAAAGAAAGAAAGAAAAAGTTTATTCGGCAAACTTGTAGGTAGCATACATCAGGTATATATAACTTAATGTTTAATTAAGGTCAACTTAAAGACACTAGGCAATGGGCACTAGGCAACGGATAAACATACTTATATAGATAAATACATACTTAAATACATATTAAACATCCAAGAAAAATTAAGAAAAATAATATAATATTAAACTAGGTTCATAGAAGTTATTAATAAGAATGTTAAGTCAGTCAATTAGTATTTCAATTTATTCCAATTATTTGCTACGTCCTAGTCTCCTACTTAAGCCAGGAAAGGAAAACTAGTAGGTGTATGTTTCTTAAGAGTGGCGATTAGGTATTTACGAATAAAATGGTTTTACTTTTGTTTTTACAGTTTTATTAATTATATGTGAAGAGCTGGTAAACTCACATAGTTTTTAATAAGATTTTATTCTGTCTGTGACTCCGTTCAGGTGGAGATCAGAATCGGATAGGATAGTATCACGTCCTATCAGTCCAAGAATTTATAGAATCGGTTATTTCAGACGATGTCTATTACATCGCAACGTATTCGTAGACGCCAACTTTTCCACGAACAAGTTTTTGCTATGTGAGAAAATGTAAACTAGAGCATTGTTTTACATTGTTTTTTTTATTCGACTGAATGGCAAACGAGCAAGTGGGTCTCCTGATGGTAAGAGATCACCACCGCCCATAAACATCT
>NC_133472.1:13684780-13727649 GCF_025370935.1 Choristoneura fumiferana
AATTGTTCTTTTATTCAAAATACTTGCACCTAGTGCTTACATTTGGTGATAGGTATGTTTTTATTATTACTTGTAATGTAATGTAACTAGTTATTTTGTCATGTAGAATTAAAAATATTAATAATTGTTTCGGAACACTGGCCATAGTTCCTTTGCCTATCTGTGTAGATGCATGTCTAGCGAGTTGTGATTGTGACATTAGAGATTCGGGATTGCGCCTAAAATTATAATTGCAATGTAAATGTGGAATCAATAGTCAAATGAGTAAAGACTTCAGTATTAATTTCTGTGTCGTATTTATTATTTTCATAACACAGAAACATGGTGTCAGAGTGAATCAAGTCAAGTAAAAGCAAATAAATAATTATCTATATAACATTGCCGGTGCAAGATGGAGAGTGAGGAACTGAAGCTAATTTCTTAAGCAACAAACTGAAAATAATGGCTACTATGCAAAGCCAAATGAAAATGCTACAGCAACAGATGACAAATAAGCCGGGCAGTAATGAAAGCGATACTAAGAGTCGTGTCAATGTTCCTGGCCGCAACCTTTGAGGTTAACTCGGGCGAGCCGAATGAAAACCTAAGTTTTTTTAAAAATGGATGGACAAACTATTGCCTAGCTACGGGTATGAATAAATGGGGTGAAGATAAAATGGAGTTGAAAGCAGGACTTCTCATTAGTGCGATTGGGAGTGCGGCCATGAAGAAATATATATGGAATTTGGTTTAACAGACGAGGAAAAGCGATCAGGGGTCAATTTTACGCAAAATGATGAAACGATTAAGAAAAGACCAATATTATTTATTGCAGGTATATTTTTAATGCCCGGAACCAATTACTAGAAGAAAGGTTTGAAGATTATCTCTTAACACTTCGAAAGTTAATAAAACCCTGTGATTATGGTGACATTGAGGATGAAATACTACGAGATCGTATAGTAGTGGGCATAAAGGATAACGAGGTTAAGAAGGAGCTGCTTAGGGAGGCAGATTTGAAGCTAGAGTTGACCATTAGTATCTGCCGGTCAGCGGAAACAGCGGCAGAGCAGCTGACAACACTTCAGAGCTCTGAATGTGAAGTAAATGAGATAAGTAAAGTTAAAAAGTATGCTAAAGAAGCTCAGTTGTGTAAATTTTGTGGACAGAAACATATTTTTGGACGAGACAGATGTCCTGCTTATGGAAAAAGGTGTGAGGCATGCAAAGGCCGAAACCATTTCAAGCTGGTCTGCAAGAAATTTCGTCATCCTCGTACAATTAAAGAGGTGAGAGAAGAGTATAGCTCCTCAGAAGAAGAAACAATCATAAAAGCTATACGAGCTAATGAAAGGTCAGGACATACAGAGGCTGAACTATTATTAAAATAAGAGGAAGGTGGGTTCCTGTTTTCTGTACTCTGGATACAGGAGCACAGGTGTGTGTAATGAGTATAAAAGACTACAAGAAGCTTACGGGGTCAGAAGACGTGTCAAATCTCACTATGCCATCACATAAGTTAAAGTGCTACAATGGGTCAGAGCTGGTTGAATTTGGAGTGGCGCAATTTGAGTGTTTAAGAAATAATAAACTTTACAAAAAATGAGTTCCATATTGTAGAGGCAAGCCATGAGCCTCTTCTTTCTGAAAATGCTTGTTTGTCCTTGGGTCTAATAAAGTACTGCAACTCTGTTAATCTGGCAACATTAAGGACAGGGCTAAGGCTGTTGAATTATTTAAAGAATACAGTGATATATTTCAAGGCTATGGCAAGCTTCCAGGTGAAGTTTCACTGGAGATAGATGCATCAGTGCCACCACGCATACAGTCAGCACGAAGAGTTCCTATGCAGTACGAGAGAAGCTTAAAGAGGAGTTAGAGCAGCTAGAAAAGGATGGTATTATAGTACAAGAGATGCAGCACACTGATTGGGTAAATAATATTCTGATTGTAAATAAAGATTCCAAATTCCGTATTTGCCTGGATCCTATTCCTTTAAATAAAGCTTTAAAAAGACCCAACTATCAATTCACAACATTAGACGAGATGCTCCCGGAACTCGCTAAAGCAAAAGTTTTTACAACAGTAGACACTAAAAAGGGATTTTGGCAGCTGGGTCTGACAGAAGAGAGTAGCAGATTAACCACTTTTTGGACGCCTTTTGGCCGTTTCAGATGGCTTCGGCTGCCCTTCGGACTCTGCTCATCACCGGAGATATTCCAGCAGAAGTTATCCAGTCTGCTCAGTGGGCTTAAAGGAGTTGAGATTATAGCAGATGATATCCTAATTTATGGAGTGGGTGATTCTACAGAAGAAGCCATAGTTGATCATAATATAAAATTGGAAGAATTATTTAAAAGGCTGCGAAAGATTAACTGCAAGCTGAACAAAGATAAGGTACATCTCTTGCAATCTTCTGTTAAATTTTATGGACATGTTTTGACAAATGAAGGAGTAAAGGTGGATGAGTCCAAAGTGGTTGCTATAAAAAATATGCCTACTCCAGAATCAGCTAAGGACGTCCTAAGGTTCTTAGGTATGGTAGGATATCTGGGTAAATTTATAAAAAATCTTAGTTTCCAAGCTAATAATCTCAGAAAACTTACTAGAAAAGACACTGAGTTCATTGGTCCCAAATAGAAGAAATGGAATTTAAAAATATTAAGAAAATTATAACAGAACTGCCCACATTGAAATTCTTTGATGTAAATAAAAATGTTAGTATAGAATGTGATGCAAGTGAGTTTGGATTAGGGGCAGCTCTGTATCAAGACGGTCAAGTGATTTGCTTTGCTTCTCGCTGCTTGACGCCTACAGAAAAAGATACGCTCAGATAGAGAAGGAAATGTTGGCAGTTGTTTTTGCATGCACAAAGTTCAACCAATACATTGCAGGCAAAGGTAAAGTGACTATTAATACCGATCATAAGCCTCTTGTTAATATAATGAAGAAACCACTTACGGATGCCCCAAAACGCTTGCAGATGATGTTAATGACTCTCCAAAAATATAATGTTGAACTACAGTTCATACAAGGAAAAGACAATCATGTAGCGGACACTCTTTCTCGAGCACCTATAGTAGAGCAGTCAGATACTGTATATGACTTAGAAAGCGAGTTAAGTCACAAACAGATATTTAAGCTAATCAGCGAGCACTCAGTGGTTACATTTCTCAAAATATCAGACAAACTTATAATGAAAATTAAAGAAGAGACTGAAAAAGATCAAAACATGCAGATTATTATTGACTACATTATAAACGGATTTCCAAGGTACATATCTGACTGGCCTATTGAGCTTAGAGCTTTGTATAAATTCAGCCAAGAGCTGTCAACAAAGGATGGTCTGATATTCAGAAATGATCAGGTACTCATTCCAACAAGACTAAGAAAAATAATGACAGAAAAGGTTCATGTCAGTCACAATGGAATATCTGCTACACTCCGTCTAGCCAGAGAAAATATCTTTTGGCCTGGTATGACTATAGATATTAAGGAGTATGTAGGAAAATGTACATTTTGCGCCCAGAATGCAGTGTCCCAAGAAAGACAATCTTTAATAAGCCATGAAATACCTATCTACCCATTCCAATATGTATCTATGGATGTATTTTCAGTTGGCAATTTAAAATTTTTAGTCACAATTGATCATTACTCGGATTTTTTCGAATTAGACCCGCTGAGTTCCTTGACTTCTAGAGAAGTAATTCAGATATGTAAAAAAAATTTTTCGCGCCATGGAGCACCACAGAAGGTGTGCTCAGACAACGCGACTAATTTTATTAATGAAGAATTTAAGAAGTTTGCGGAAGATTGGAACTTTGAACATGTCACTTCCTCTCCACATTTTCCCAGCTCTAATGGAAAAGCAGAGGCAGCAGTAAAAGTGGCAAGGAGGCTTGTGGTTGCTAGCATGGAGACCAAACAAGATCTTTGGTATAGCTTACTGCATCATAGAAATATACCTATAGAAGCAGACAAGGTCAGCCCAGTGCAAAAGTTTTTTTCCAGGCGAACACGAACAGGTCTGCCTTGTGTATTAGATCATTTGCAACCAAGAGTTACAGGAAGTTCCAGCTTTAATCAAGAAAAGGAAGGAGAAAGTTAAGGAATGCTATGATAATAGAAGCAAGGTCTGCCTAAACTTACACAAGGTGAAAATATAGTAGTACAATTGCAACCAGAACTAAATAAGAAATGGAGTTTTGGAAAAGTTGTACATGTGCACAATGAGCGCTCGTTTACAGTCAAGGTGAACGGTAAGCTGTACAGACGTAACAGAGTACACATTAAACCATTCCCAGGTGATATAGCACAGGCAACTCCTGTGCATAATAGAAGAGTGGCGCCAGATGAGCCACAACCTGAGTCTTCCTTTTCAGATTGTTCAGGCTTTCCAGTCCCAAGCTTTGAGGTAGTACACAACCCCGGGTACTACAGTCACCAGTGCAAGTACATGAAGCTCCGCGCAGAGGTCAGCGACTGCGTGTACAGCCAGAAGATTGCAAGACTATTTACTTTACCAGTAGGACTAGTTTAAAAAAGAAGAAGATGTTTCGGAACACTGCCATAGTTCCTTTGCCTATCTGTGGTAGATGCATGTCTAGCGAGTTGTGATTGTGACATTTGAGATTCGGGATTGCGCCTAAAATTATAATTGCAATGTAAATGTGGAATCAATAGTCAAATGAGTAAAGACTTCAGTATTAATTTCTGTGTCGTATTATTATATTTCATAACACAGAAACAAAAATATTAAATATTTCAACTTAAATTTGAAGTGAATATCTTCAACTAATTGAGCTGAAATTTTGCATGCATGTATAAATCCGATGACAATGCAATGTTATTATGAAGTTAGATGTTGGCCATACTCTGTAATAAAACGACACGACCGCATCGATTTTGGTCTCATTTGATTCGTCTTGACGACTACCTACTTTGGTAACCAGGGGCAAAAAGTACCGCCAACAAAAAAGCTTGTATTACTTAGATTTTTTTTTACAAAAAAATATTACTGAACTATTTGTCTTTAAAACATTGTACGGAGGTGCGGAACCCTTAATGCGATTTTTTGATATTTTGTAGATTTTGAGTGTTGAATGATAATGTAATCGCAGACATTGCTAAATATTCATGCATTATTGTGTATGATCAGAATTAGGATGTGGGTTGATATTATCCCACCATGGCCTTATTAGAGTTTAACCTTGCAGCTATTCTTCCCATGGCCCGGTAGTAGTAACCGGTAGTAGTAAAATTTGGTAAATTGTCTTGTCATGTTTTAAAAACTCACATATAGTAATAAAACTGTTTGAAGCGTGCCGTGAATGAAGATCATAAAATAATGTTTTCAGTGATTGATATAATTTAATGTTTCGTAGTAGATTTGGAGTTAAACCTTGACTATGATAACCAATATATTATGTGGGAGGAATATATCCCTTGGCCTGATCAGAAATATAATAAGATCTAGTATGACAGTTAATTACAGGCGATGGGATAACCGTAACAGGTCTGGTAAAGGGTTAAACTACTAATAATTGTCAAGAAAAATTAACCGTTATATTTTTCCTTGTGAGTTTGATATACTTACTACCATCCTGATTTTTTTTTAATTTTTCCACCAACCGGTTTAGATTTTAGAGGGGGGGAACCCTCGATTTTAATGAAAATTTGCACTGTAAAGTTGAATATTTTGCAAACAAATCACTGAATCGAAAAATCGTTTTAGCAAACCCATAATGGTTTTAAAAGAAATATCCAACGATACCCCACACTACAAGATTGGATGAGAAAAAAAAATCACCCCCACATTACGTCTATGGGAGGGACTCTAAAAATTTTTTTATTGTACCATTTTGTCGTCATAGTTAACATATATATTCGTGCAAAATTACTGTTTTTGTAGCATTGATAGTCCCTGAGCAAAGCCGCGGACGGGCAGACAGACAGAAATGGCGAAACTATAAGGAACCTAAATAAATAAGCAACCTGAGATATGTATTCATGGGGAAAAATTTGTGTGATTCCTATCCAGCAGTGGTGTAGGGGTTATAGCACGCAGCACGGTATGCTGAGGACCTGGGTTCGATTCCCAGTGCTGGTCTCTTTTTCTGGTTTTTCTGTGTACCATGTCTCAGTTTGTATTTTCGAAACTATAAGGGTTCCGTTTTTGCCATTTTGGCTACGAAACCCTAAAAATGACGGACTTACATAGGTACAAACACGACGATTAGATTTTCGAAAAATCCCTTCTTAGTGGATCTCTATGACCTTCAAGAAAATATGTCTGTCAAGTTTCTGGCTCCAGTAGTTTCGGCTGGGCGATGATGAATCAGTCGGGACAAACAGTTTTATAGTATAAGTAAAATAGATCTGCTGGACCTTTCGAACGCTACAGTCGGCAAAACACGACAGCTGAAAATCGTGCCATAGATATCGCGTCGGCGTTTTGTGGCCCCCATGGCACGCTTTTTAGGCATTTTTTTTTCGGCTATTGCCTTGTCGACCTTGCCTTGTCGAAAAGTAGGTAAGTGACGATTAACGAAACGGACCAAAATCGGATCAGTCCAATAACGTATCTGACCATTCATTATGAGATCTTATTAGTCGACTAAGTAATGAAAAAGGTGCTTTCATAGCTTAAACATCTCAATTTATTAAGTCAGCACTTATCTATATTCTTACTTGATTAGGTACTTACCTACTAAATATTTGAAAACAAATCGGTTTTTAATAAAATATTAAATAATGCACTTGTAATTCTAGTCACACATGAGAAAGTTAAAAGGAATCTTTTTCGTTCTTATTTGAGTTATTTGTAACGCCGTCTATACTAAAATCAGAAATGTCCAGTTCGCTGTCATCTTTTTCAGTTATTTTCTTTGGTTTTACCAAAGTTTTCTGATTGTTAGTTTTGGTGCTGTCTAATTCATCTAGAATTGAACTGCCAAGGCTTGTGTTGCTGCCGCCGATCGTTGAAGTTCTAGTCATCGGTCCTCTCAACATGTCTACTCCTCCGAAAACAGCGGTGGACGGAGTCTCACTGCGCCGTGCCAACTGAGCTTCTATGGTCTGTTTTAGTTCAGCTATCTTCATACCTTGTCCTGGACTGACATTTATTTTTGTGTCATGTTTGATGGGTTCATTTTCAATGCTGCAATAAGAGGACTATTTTATTGAAGTAAAAACACATAATTATTGTCCAACCATTCCGTTGAACCGTATCTGGTTGAGCAATAATATGCTGTACAGTCAAGTGCAAAGATATCCACACGACCAAAGTTACAAAAATATGTATACGACTTTATGCACTTAATATATTTTTGTAACTTAGGCCGTGTCGATATCTTTGCACTTGACTTTACCTAGACATTTTTGCTTACTTATGCTGAAATTACACATTTGGTACTCGTTTACATATTTTCTTAAGTTTAAATAATATAATGTTTATTGCTCAGTTATACATACCTGGATATATCCCATTCATCATCACCGATATTGACTAAGCCTAATTCGTATTTATCGTCGCTTTTCTCTGTGAGGCTTTGAGATGGAGATGCACTTACAGATTTCATTTGAATTGCGTCCATGTCGAATAGAACTTTCTTTTTGTTTAATGATGATGTGGACGACGCATTTTTCAAAACACTTTTAGTTTGTTGAAGATTTAGTATTTTACTATTTTCAGGTTTTGTAACCTTTAAAGCTTGGATGTCTTCACTGCTCGCTATTTTACGTTCTGTTAATACACCATCATCTAAGCCACTTCGGCCAGTAAATTGAGAAACGTTTGTTATAGACTGAGTCCGCGTCAAGTTATCAATGTCATCGTTATTCACCTTGTATTTAATGTTAGTATTACTGTGGTCTGCATTTGCTGATAATGGCCGTCGCGCTGGCGATTTAATCAAATTGTCTATAGAGCGTGATGGTCTTTGGGGGATTACTATATTAAAATGTTTATCACTTTCACTGGAGTCACTGTCTACTAGAGATAGCGATGACTCTATATTTTTACTCAAACGATTCTTCATAGTTTTATTTGAATGTGTTACGTTTGAAAAACTTTCACGTTCTCCGTTAGAATCTATTTCTTTGTCAATTTCTAGTTTTGGGCTCGCACGCTGAATGTTAACGCCAATGGGCGATGTTGGCGGAGACTTTAGGGATGTTGTTTTTCTTATTTCTTTGGTTTTTACAAGAGATAGAGCTTTGCTTTTGATATTTGATATCATAGAATTCAGACTAAATGCTTTGGTCAATGTATTTGTCATTGTTTTATCATGACGAGCACCAGTTGCTCTTTTAGCAACAACAGTATCCGAATCCAAATACGCCATAATGGTATATCTGACTTGTTCGTAAGCAGGATATTTCTGAAAAACAAAAAAAAATGATTACCTACTTCAAAACTACTTACCCTTCTAATTCGGTACATATAGGTAGGTACCTAAAAGTGTGTGTTTACCTTTGATTTTACTTCTTGTTGCTGTTGTAGTTGAGATTTTTGTTTTTGAAATAAATTTTGGTTTAATCTACTTTTGAGAGGATCCACACCGGCTTGTACCAGCCGATTATTAACTTCTTCGGTAATTTTAGCACGTACAACCTTGACGGGACTGCAAATGAAGAGTAACGCATTATTTATAGTACCTGGGCGACCGAGCTCCGCTCGGGCTAAAACTCGGTACACTCCGTGAGCTCTTAAAAAACCTTCGTATTTTTGAAGCATTCTTCGGGTACTGACGATGACACGCGATCGTGATATGCGGTTCTTTTCTGTTATCAACTTGCAAAACTTTTCAAAGTTACCGTAAAAAAGTTATGTAAAGAATAACCATCAGTACAAAATAATAAACCATCCTGTTATAATATTACGCTTATTTATCTTTTTCTAATTTTAATACAATATGAATTTTTGTCATGAAACAAATAAAACAAAATCATTTAAGTAGAGAACAAACACCTCGCCTTAACACTACTTTTGTTTGGAAGTATATAGAGCGTTATACTCTTGGGTATACTCTTGTTACCTCTTGGGTATATTCTGTATATTAATTAAAATAATTAAATATAAGATAGATTAAAAGATAAATTAATTTTATTGGTCTGCTTCGTTTAATATATTTTTAATGTACTTTTCGAAATCTCGGTCTTGAACCTCATTAAAATATTTACAATCAACACATTTCTTGAAACTTTCAGAGCTTCTGTAAGAACAAAAATCATTTACATTATAATTAAGCAATTTCCCGTTATTTAGACGACCAGATGGCCTAGTGGTTAGAGAACCTGACTACGAAGCTTAAGGTCCCGGGTTCGATTCCCGTAGCGGGGCAGATATTTGTATGAAAAATACGAATGTTTTTTCTCGGGTCTCGGGTGTTATGTATTTAAGTATGTATCTACATCTATATAATTATATTTATCCGTTGCTTAGTACCCATAACACAAGCTTTGCTAAGCTTACTTTGGGACTAGGTCAATTGGTGTGAATTGTCCCGTGATATTTATTTATTGGCTAAACAGCCAGTATTAAATTATCGAAATATGTAGTATGCACCATCGCTAAAATAAAAATATTTAATTAGCGCCAGTTGCAATCGTAACTTTTAGACAGAGCACAATAAAAAAGGGATTTAAAAACACAAACGCAGCCTAATTTAAAACAGTGTAGGTAATCGATTCTACTCCCGATTCTGAGCAAACTACTTTCTGGTTTTCAGTTATTTAATTAACACCTTGTATAAGGGTATTTAAAGGAGCAATTATTAGATGCTCGTTTAACCTTTTCGCCGCCACGTCCAATACAAAAGACATCACCCATACGCCAGGCTTCTATATTGTAATGGTGTTGTAATGCCTAAAATTTAACCTTATCACAATTGAACGAAGGTTGCTTTTGCATTGAAGTAATGGACGTATATAGGTCGTTGGCGTCTAAAAGGTTAAAGGTATTAGATAGATGTATGTAGGTATTATAAAATTAAAAAATCGTAGTTGCGTGTATGTGTATATTTTAAAAGTACTTTATCTTACCTTCCAGGTGGCAGCACATGCCCTCGCTCTTGTGTATTTTCAACACTTGGGGATGGATTGGATGACTCTTTCTTAGCCTTTTTTGCCTTGTGGTTTGCTAACTTATTGTTATCATATTTATTTAGAGATTTTGACACGTTGGGTACTTTGTTTGTCTTCTTTGAAACTATTATTCCGTTTTCAGGTTGCAATGGGTGGTTTTTGGTACGTCTTTGTGTGGTGTTATTGTGTATAGGTGATTTTTTATTTACAGTCTTTAGGGGCGGCTGGTGCTGAATATTTTCTACACTTGATATATCAGATGAACTGCTAGATTTCATGTTGAGTAATTCCTGTGCTTTGCGGTGAAGATTCCTTAGTGTATTGTGGTCTACCACCGGTTTTGTATTCTTTTCGAAATCCCGTCTGGCCATATTATTGTGCTCTTCTTGTGAGCTGGAAATCTACGAGGATAAATAAATGCGAAGTTAACGAATTTACACTCGGAAGGATTAATTACTAGCTACTCGGCTATTTCAGTGTTTCCAAATGACTCATATTCATAACTCACTAGCTGGTGCCCGCTAGTGAGTTATGAATATGAGTCATTCGCCCCCGGTGTACTTTTTTTTCTTAATTTTCTAAATCTTTTATTAGAACCTTCTCTCGACAACACTACAGTCGAGGAAACTGAGCCGTGTACTAGGGTGGAACCTTTTCAAGTTTTTAGATAGATTTTAGAACTGCTACCAGAACAGTAGGTTAGGTTAGAACTATGACCCAACCCAGCCGATACAATTCGGGTTAATTACATTTTAATTTGAATTTGACATTGATAGTACATAAGGTCCACTGTCATAACTCTTGCGTTTGAATTTTGAACTTGACATGGATTGTACTTGTAAGTCCACTGTCGTAACTCTTTTCATACTCGGCTGGGTTAGGTTAATTGCAAAATAACTCATATTCAAGTGATTTTACGTGAAGTTTTATGATATTTAGAAAAAAAGTAACAATAAATTACGAAACGTTTTCCGTGAAATAATACAACTATACAATGAATCATCGGGCAATTAAAAATATTTGAATTGAAATTACTAAAAGTAATTGCCACGAATTGAATTGTCGATGAAATGAAAATACTCACAACGTTGACTTTGAAATAAAATTAGATTGTTTATAAGTGTCGATAATTTGATGATAAACCATTTTGAAAAAATGACTGCCAAGTTTCTTGTGGCGCATTCTTCTTGGCAATGATGGTCTTTCCGAAAGCGCTGGTAGTTTAAAAAAAACTGAGTTGTATGATGAAATTAATTTGAAAACATATATCCTTGAGTAAGACCGAAGGTTACGAATATGATATGATAAAATAATATCATCATGATATTGAAGAAATGTTTGATTATTTATTACCTCGTCTGCATCTGTAGAGTTATGAGCCTCCCTGTTCCGGTCATTCGGTTTTTCCTTCAACAAAGCCTCTAGTTTTCCCGCTCTTTGTCTTTCTGCCTCAGCCAGTGCGCGCGACTCCCGTGCTTCTTTCGCAACCTCATTTAATTTCTCTAGCAACAATTCATATTGTTTGGACTGTGTTTCATCTCGTTTTGTCCAAAACATCATTTGTTCTTCTATTTCTTGTTTCCGTTCTTTGTTTTCTGCTTCACCTTTCAATTTCTGAAAATTAAACAACTTCGTAACATTATCAAAAAAAAAAACTTACCTATAACATAAAGTATATATATTACAGAATGAGTTAGCGCTTGCTTCAATGCAATTATTTCTGCCCCTTGTTCCTTTATAGTCATATTTAGTTGCTCAACTAATATGTTTTTGCTTTCATCAGATTGTTTGTTTTCGGTAACTCTAAAACTCTTTAGAGTCTCAAATATTTGATTTTTTAATAAGTTTATTTCTTTAGAGTGACTTTCTTGTTCAGATTTTTTCCATTCTTCGAGTTTCTCAAACACATCTTCATTATTAGTAGTAACTTCGGCGTCTTTCATTTCTTTTTTAGCATCAACACTGTTGTTTTTGGTAATATTTGCGCTTTCCATGACAACTTTATTATTATTCGTAATTAAAACCTCCATTTCTTTTATCTTTAACTTGAGGTCGTTGATTTCTTCTGTGAGCTTACTATTTTCATGATCAGCGTTATTAATGTAACTTTGTCTATCTTTTTCGTCTCTTTGCGGAAACTCGTCAACCATGTTCATGTGGCGCCTAGAAATATGGCTTTTCAAGTAAAGTTGGTTTAGAAAAACTTTATCGCAGAAGTTGCATTTGTTATATTGTGGTACTTCTCCATTAGCTGTTGGTTGGAATATGTCACTTTTATTGGTCAGAGTTTTTAAAATCATCGTTGCTATATTATCGTTACCATAAGACACAAGAGGCCTGTAATTGTGTTTTCCCTTCCTCTTCAATTTTCTTAGTTCGTCTTCTTTTTCAAGAAGGTCTTTTTTCGTTGCAGCTAGGTCCTGTAAATTAATGTTAATTACATTTATATGTGATTTTTTTATATGGCTGCTTAATTTTTATAAAAAAAATACAATAGACATCGTAAAACCTGTGCCAAGGTATCTATTTCCTGCCGCAGAACAAAAACACTACGGTCAAGATAATGGCGGCAAAACTGTTGGTACTCAACGGCCAACTGCGCCAGACGGAACAGCTTCACTACACCTTCGTCTAGTATTCGAACGTCGAATTCGGATTCCAATACACAATCCAAAATCTGGAACAGTTAGATAATACGAAAACTCAATTATCCTTCTCCTTACTTAAGTGTAAAAGTAAGTTTTTTTTTAATAATTTTTAATACAATCTTTTTTCTGACTGTATTTTTAGGGTTCCGTAGCCAAAATGGCAAAAACGGAACCCTTTTAGTTTCGCCATGTCTGTCTGTCTGTCCGTCCGCGGCTTTGCTCAGGGACTATCAAAACTAGAAAGCTGTAATTTTGCACGAATATAACGTCGACGTAAAGTGGGGGTGTTTTTTTTTTCTCATCCAACCTAGTAGTGTAGTGTTGGGTATCGTTGGATAGGTATTTTAAAACCATTAGGGGGTTGCTAGAACGATTTTTCGATTCAGTGATTTGTTTGCAAAATATTCAACTTTATAGTGCAAATTTTCATTAAAATCGCCCCACCCCCCTCTAAAATCTAAAACGGTGGACGGAAAATTTTGAAAAAAAAATCAGAATGTTAGTAAGTATATCAAACTATCAAGGAAAACAATAACGGCTGAGTTTTCTTGAGAATTATTAGTAGTTTAAGAGTAAATAGCAGCCTAAGGTAAAAAGCCTTAGGTATAAAATATACCTAAACTTAGAATATTCCGTACAAAATACGAAATCCTTAGAAAAATATGACTTAATTTTTTCGTAATGGCTACGGAACCCTATTTCGGGCGCGTCCGACACGCTTTGCATTGTAATCCAAACTGCATTTCCGTACCATATTTTGAAGTCAACGCCATTAACCGTTGAGGAGTTCTGTCCTGCAGAGACGTTCCTGGCTGGATCACCAGGATCTCACTACCAGAGCATTGTATCTATTGTCGCCAGATTTACATAGTATGCCAAATCTCAAGTCAATCAAGTGGGTCAAATTCAACTTGCGAGATTTGACCCGCTCGAAGAAACTTGAAGAAAGCTTAAATTACTTGAAATATATATTTTAAGGTTTTTAAGCTTTCTGTCTGTATCTGTATGTATGTCTGTTACTTCTCCACTCTTAAATCACTGCCCTAATTTAGATGAAATTTGGTAAATAGATTGCGTGAGATCCAGAACATAGGACACCGGAAAATTGCATAGTTTTCGCGGGACCGCTGTAGTCGTAGGTAGATAAAGTCTGGGCCGGGCCTGTATTTTTTGCGTGTGCCACGATATTTTATCACTGCACATCGTGCATGCTGTGTGCAAGCCTGTGTTCTCAGTGTGCAAGCAAACTACTCCAAATCATTAACTAATTGTAAGTTAAACAGATTCTTACGTCGTTGACATGTTGCTCGATGAGTACAAATTTCCTGTCCCGTGCTAAACTTTCTATGTCAATTAATCCTGAAATTATATTAAGATTATAAGTGCCCGGCCGCTAAGACGTCAATCCTGACCAATCCTGACACATTGTAAAACTATGATGTTTCTGAATATTAACAATATGAATCATCAGACCAGAATGCAATGCTTACCTACTTGTTGCGTGCATCAGAGTACAAGTATAGCAATTTTTTTTTCAATGGTTGACAATAATCAAGAACTTTCATAGATGTGCAATGTGTCAGGATTGACTTCATAGCGGCCGGGCACATAGTAAAATTTTGCATCTACAAGGATAACATCTTTTAGACTAATGTTTTAATTTTAGTTAGTTAGACAAATAAAAACTTAACTTCAGTGACGTAGCGTAGTGGGGGCGGGGGGCGGTCCGCCCCGGGTGGCAATTTTGGGGGTGCGGCAAAATTCAATAATAAATAATACTGAATAATATCTAATCTAGATAATATGTAATATATTTCACAGTTTTGTCGCACCTACGATTCGGACTGATTAGAATGAGCACGAAATTTTCCATTTCTAACGAAATCGGGGAATCCCGTTTTTAAAATGAATGTTATAATTATGACATCTTCTAAACTATAGTTTTTTAAAACCTAAACCAAAGGGCGGCAAAATTTCTTCCGCCCCGGGCAGCTGATACCCATGCTATACCACTGCTTAACTTTATCAAGATTTTGATTATTAAAATTAAATTTGGCATGTAAAAGATCAAATGTTAGTAATCAATAAATTATGATACTCACTAATTTTATTCCAGTCGATGTGGACACGAGGCCTGTGCGTATTAAATGCAAATCCAGTCTCCTCCGCTAGTCTCGGAAAGTTGTGATGGAGATCGTAGGATGTCTTACACGCCATATTGATTAAATTGCACTTAATTACCTACTGCATTATTCATTTAACGCTTATATTTAATTTTATAGAACAAATCCACTGCTTAACGTTTAGAGGTTGACTGTTTGTTGATATGCATTGTTTACGCACGCGTCGCCTAGCAACAGAACTTAATTAAGAACTTTTTTCTTTGTGGTTTTGTTGTGTCGAAGAATTAATGGTCGAAGGGGAGCGTTGAGGCAAGTTGAGGTTTAGAGGCTTTTTAGAGCACATAACAGTTGGATGAATATTTTTTTGTTGAATTTTTGTTTATTTTATTCCTCCACAACACGATCACACATTTCTCCTTCCAATGCAAAGGGCCAATGTGGTTTGGTATATTGCCTGTTATATTTTATAGTATTCAGTAGCATCTGAGTAATTTCCAATAAGTTTCCTATGCATGAACATGGTTTGATTTTATTTACATAACTCATAGGTAGCAGAAAAAATACACTTTGAAGGTGATTCTGTTAAAATTTCCTAAAGGTTAGTTTATAAATAAATAAATATCATGAGACAATTGACACCAAGTGACCAGTACCAAACTAAGCAAAGCTTGTACTATAGTACCTACTAGGCAATGGATAAACATAGTTATAAAGACAAACACATATTAAACATCCAAGACGCGAGAACAAAAATTCGTATCATTCATACTAATAAATATCTGCCCCGACCGGGGATCAAACCTGGGACCTCCTCAAGCTTCATAGTCAGGTTCTACGGGTTCTACCACTTGGCTATCCGGTCGTTCGTTCGGTGGTTTATGAATGACTTAAGATTATGACTATTGGAAAATCAGCTTTGAATGAATAATGTTGGATTTATTTAGATTTGTCGCATCTAACTAAGACTTATATTGTTATTCGGTCAGAATCAGGTGGTCAGAATACTAATATTTGTGCTAGTATGGGGAGACGTCATCTTCAGTTTGCATAACATACCTACACACATCGGTCTCATTGCTGCAATGGTGTTACGCTTGGCTACAGGCCTCAGAGAGTGAGAGTTCACTCATTCAAATCATTGTACTGTTTTCCAGACGTATACAGGTTTGCTAATGTTGTTTTCTCTTACCACAAGTTCATAATTAATTTCAAATGCAGGTAATTTTACGCTTAAGCCGAAATGCGAGCTGGGGTACGAAATCACATAGGTATACCTATGAAATTGGTGCGGTGCCATAGTTCAATGATAAATAAGCTGCTTGCTTGTGCTCTCGAAGGACTTTTGTTTGAGTTAGCGATAACTCCAGTGTAAGTAGGTAAACTATGTGACGATCGAAAAGCAAGTTGTAGGTAAGTATAGGATAAAGAAATAAAAGTCAATAAGTAACGTGGTCACAAACCATATTTTTTTATCTTGATACTTTATTCATTATTGGTCCGAGAAACAGAGCGGTCATTCGTTGTCATTAATTATCCATAATTAACTCTAAGTATCTAAGAGGAGCAGTCTCGTGGATCAAGGGGCGGCCTAGCGACAAGCAGTTTACAGCATTTAACTTTTTTTTGTATTTTTATTGAATGTCGTTGGCCGATTTAAAACAAATGTAAGTTTGGTACCTATAAGAAAAGTGTGCAACGTTCAACTCCGGACTTAAAGCGTGAACCCAAAATATGCAGGAATCGCACCTACGACTTCTGGTAAAACACAACTCAAAACTGCCCTGAATATTTTGCACTAGCACACGCTCTATGCCAGAGTTTATAACTTTGTACAAATGTAAAGAGTTTCGTATAAAAATAATAAAGAACTTCGTTTAGGCAGAATCGTGTGTCCAACGGGAAGCGCGTGCAGCAGCGTGAGGTCGGCGAGAGCGGGCGGCGGCGGCGCTCAGGCCGCGGGCTTCTCTTCGGAGACGGCGGTAGCGCCCGACGCCGCCGAGCCCGTGTCCTCGGGCGACGACTCGCACGACAGCGACGGGAACTTCTTGTAGAGCTCAGCGCGGTACTTGGGGTGGCTGCAACATAATCAATGATTATTAATCTTCATGTGACAGTAACCAATCAATAGATAACAGAGGTGGGGTGATTTCTTAACTAAGCAAGTCGTCAAGTCGAGTTGTTTTTGCGCAGTGGAAGCGTGCTGGGCCCATAACCTGTTAATGTTTATATAAAATATAGCACGTATTGGTAGAAGATATTTATTGTACGGAAGCACATCTTTTAGTAGATACAAACGGAAAATGTCATGACAATAGTATTTTTAACAGACTTAAAAAAAGAGGTTCTCTATTCGGTTGTATTTTTTTTGTTCGTTACCTCAGAACTCCGTCATTTATGAACCGATTTTAATTTTTTTCTTCATTCGTCTAGAAATACCTTCAATTACGTCCAGTTAGCACCAAATCAGGATCTGATGATTGGATCCTAAGGAAATCGAGGGAACTCTTCAAATGTTATAGGGACACCTATGGATATATTTAGAAGTAACTCGTGCATTTTTTTATATATATTTTAATTCGCAATCTGTCCCTTCGGGACATTCGGCAGAAGTTAAAGTGCGTGTATATTGTCCTGGTCGGTGCGCGTCCAGTGACGGGCCCGTATCTAATGTATGTATCTCGTGCATTTGCTCTTGAAAATGATCATTTGGTGAAGTGGAACTGATGATGAAGACCACATTTGACCAACGGAGCGACTACTCAATAATAGTAAGTACTTCACGGGTTGAATTTCAATTACTTTAACACAGTTGCTAAGCAATTTAAGCTCGTCGATATGGTCAAATGGAACGGGTGGTGAAGAATCAGGACACCTCAATAATGATCATCTCTGCATCGGAAAAAGCAAGTGACGTGCAGTTGGCAACTATTGTATCTTAAATCTTTTATACTAAAAAGCGTGAAAAATATATATAACAAAATATTTAACCGGCTACAAAAACCTTGAAAATAATTTTCTTCCAGTCTGAAGCCGGTGCCTCAGCACGAGCCTGCAGGAGTGATTGATGCCCAATATACTTATATATTTAGTAGGTAGGTGAGGTAGACGACTATAGGTCCACTCCTGCTGGCTCGTGCTGAGGCACCGACTTCAGACTGGTAGAAAATTATTTTCATGTTTTTTTGTAGTCGGTTAAATTTTTTGTTGCGTATAATTTTTATTTTATTTTACTGGGCTCAAACAATAAAACCTTAACTCGACTAGTCTGTAAGTAAAGTAACTGACCTGATACCGTACACAATAGGATTGTATACAGCATTAGCTTTGGCAAAGAGTGATCCCCAGATGGTAGCGAGGGGACTGATGTTCGCGCTTTCGAACACGCCAGCATAGTTGATTACAAGGTACGGGGTCCATGCCATGAACCACAGAGAGATAGTCATCAAAGCAACCTGAAACGTAATGCGTAGATATTCATAGTAATAGATAATAGATGTCTATAGACATAATGTACACTTTCATAAAATTATCTTGCTATTTATGGCTTAGTTACCTTAGCCAGTTTACATTCGGCACTCGTGTTCGCATTTTCAGACGACCTGAGTGACGCGACGTTCATCTTCTTAGCCTGTTCCCTCATTCCCTTCTCGTGAGCTGCCACAGCCTAGAACAATCAAGTGAATTAAATCACCGTAGTTTAAAACAAACAAATATAAGTACTCGATTTATCTCAAACATTACAAGGTCGTCTACGAACCTGGACGATGAAGAAGTAAGAATATATGATGAGCAGAAGCGGCATGAAGTAGACGAAGACGGAGTAGATGAGGATGTAGCTGCGGCTGACCCAATCCTTGTTAAGGTAGTCGGTTCCGCAAGCGGTCATGTTACCCTCGGGTACATATCTGCAAAAATATTTGCGCATTCAGAGCTGCCGCAGAATAATGTTGAAAAATAAAAGATATGACCCCATGTAGTTTCTAGTATAGTATACCACATAGTAGATACCAACCCTATCTATATAGCTGAGCTAAAGAGCTGGTTTTCATTAGGTCGGGCCGGCAGTGTTACCGTTAGCCGACTGCGGGTATTGCTGTTCACACTTTAAACTGCCGGTTCAACCTGAACGCCGCCATAGAAAGTTAGGATGCCAATATTATTTCAGATGCGACTGAAATTGTGGCTCAAGCAATAAATGTATCATCGCTGAAAGTTTTGTCGGGTGGCTAACGTGAATGTGAATGCTATTAAATTACATATTATTCTAATAGGTATGCATCCGACTTCTTCGTCGCTGTCTTTGTAAACTAATATCTACGTATATTAGCTGGTTGATACGTATCAACCAGCTCTTAAGTTATCTAATAAAAAAATATACTGGCCTGTTCCAGCCAAAGAACGGCGCAAGAGTCCAGGCCAAAGAGAAAGCCCAGATGCCGAGGATTCGCAGCAGTGCTCCGTTGTTAGTCATGGGTTTGGCAGCGATACCCTTTACGATGACGTTGTAGCGGTCAAAGGCGATCATGGTCATAGTCCAGATGGAAGCGCAGCCGAATAGCGAGCCGGCGCATGCGTACAACTCACATGCTAGAGGACCTAAGCAGAATTTACTAAAGGTTACTTCACTACTCATTGATCATGTTAAAATTTTATATGTAGGCACCTAAAGGCAATCGGACTTACCCCATACCCACGTTTCATTATAACAGTTCACTACCATAGCCGGGGACATGCAGCACATCATCAGGAAATCCGAAAACGCTAAGTTCACGACTAACAAGTTGGATGGTGTTTTCAGGCTCTGTGGACAAGTTATGAGTGAAACTCAATATTCCGATAGGGTAGGTAAGGTACCTACGAAATGAATATTTTTGATCAAGTTTTAAATACATGTTAGGCGGTAGTGCAATAATAGGCTACCCAACGAAGAAAAATCAGGAGAAAAAACTCGTGTATAAGCGAATTTTGGGCATAGTTGTACGGAATGATGTTTTAAACAACATACTAAGAGTACTGATGGGTGGGAGTGAAGCTAAAGTAGCCTATATGTTAATTCAGGGCATTTATTAGAGCTTATCTAGGCTAAGATGACGCGCCCCTCCACCGAATCAGTTCATTTAGATGTGTGCGTGCAATGCAAATATTAATTACGATTCTTCATTTGTCGGAAAAAGCAATTTTTCGTAAAAGGTGACGAGCAGTTGACATGAAACTATTCTATCTTAGATCTTTTACACTAAAACGCGTGAAAAAAAATATTTTATAACAAAAATAGAACCGACTACAAAAAACCATGAAAATAATTTTCTACCAGTCTGAAATCGATGCTTCAGCCAGCACGAGCCAGCAGGAGTGATTGAAGCCCAATACAGTTGTAGGTGAGGTAGACGATTATTGGGTCCACTCCTGCTGGCTCGTGCTGAGGCACCGACTTCAGACTGGTTGAAAATTATTTTCATGGTTTTTTTTTTGTAGTCGGTTATAATTTTTGCTATAAAAGAATTCCGTATAAGTACTGCCTCTACATTTGGAATAAATATTTGTCAATTTGAATGAATTTGTAACAAATATATTTATGTTTAGGTACTTAAAAGAAATTTTAATAAAATCACATTAAAAGGTTTACCAACATTTATAATAAATTATACTTACGTTTCTTATTCAACCTTTTTAATGGCCCAAAGATGAGGCTTTTTGTAGTATTAAAAAATAAGTAGGTATGACATTAATCTATTGGGGTGTAGTTATTATACGACCTGGACAATGCTCGACCAATTTTGTACGACCTGATAATTCAATCACATGTCACTTGGAACACGGGTCGAGCTTTATCACCCTTGTACCGATAATGTTCAAGGTGCTATTGGACAACCTGATTTTGTACGACCTAATAATCGGAACACACTTTTGACAGCAAGCAATCGATTCGCACGATTGATCATGTTTTTCGTGTACACCGAATGTTAATAAATTTAGTAGAAAATAACTTAATTTGGTCACAATTGGACCTAACGCAAGCTAACACAAATCTATGGTCATTCGATTCGATTGGATTCCGATTATAACGACATACAATAACAGGTCGACCATTAACAGGCCGAACAAAAATTTGGACACCCTCATAATGCACGACCTAATATTGTACAACTTGATAATTCTAATCCAAAATGAGTTCGTATTATCAGTACAGTACAGTGATGGCTGAGCAGTAGGTATAGGGTCGAGCATTAGGTACTGGTCCCCGACTATTGTATCTGAGATCTTTTACACTAAAAAGGGTGAAAAAAAAATTTATAACAAAAAATAGAACCGACTACAAAAAAACATGAAAATATTTCTCTACCAGTCTGAAGTCGGTGCCTCAGCATGAGCCAGCAGGAGTGATTGAAGTCCAATATACCTACTCGTATAGTTGTCGGTGAGGTAGACGATTATAGGTCCACTTCTGCTGGCTCGTTCTGAGGCACCGACTTCAGACTGGTAGAAAATTATTTTCATAATTTTCCTAGTCGGTTCTATTTTTCGTTATATTTTTTTTATTGACCATCTTCTTCCCTCATCCATCATTTTCTTCTTTCTTTATCTCGTGAAATATTGATCTCAGAGAAAAAATGTATAGATTTTTTTTTTTGCAAAACTTTATGTAGATTTAGTACTTATCTTTAAAAACATTTTTTGCTGTGGGCCAGCGTTTACGAGTTAATTATTTACGAAAACCTTTACACCCCAAAACCCGTTAGCTCCACCCACATTCATCATTACTTTTTGTATGTGGTTTAAAACATCATTCCGTACAGCTATGCCAAAATTAGCTTATACACGACACGAGTTTTTTCCCCTGAGGGGCAGTTTTTGGTCTTCTAAAGTGAAGCCGAACCTTAGTTGACGAAAATATGTAGATAACCATTCCATTGCCAGTGATTGATATGAAGCCGAGTACGCCGATGGTGAAACCCAACAGACCATGCCATAATGGATTCATTGGAGGGAATTGGTACCTGAAAACATGGATTTCATGAAGTTAATAAAAATTGGGTGATATGATGGTCCGTGAAAAGGTTGATCGTGTCGTACCAGTGTGGGTCGACCATGTGCAGCATTTCAGGTAGCACCTTGTCGACGACCGTCTGGTTGGCGGCGCCGTAGGCGGCCACCTGCCCGCCCCACGCCTGGAGCGCGGCGATGCCTGGCCCAGGGTCCAAACTCGCAAACGCCATCTTATTATGCTATCCGTTAAGCGAATAACCTAAGAACGCTATTGTTTTAGCTAAAAAAAAATATGTACACATTTGATTAGAAAGTAAGAGAATGCCCTAGAAAAGATACCTACGGGTAAAAACCTGCCAGTGCGTGTGCTTATAAGGTTCAGTTTTAATGTACGGCAAATAACCAATATAAACTCGACTCGAGTCGACTAAAATGTTAGGGTAAGTAATATTTCTTTACAAGATAATGTGAAATACTTAATTGGTAGATACATTATCTTATAAAGCCTGCATAGCCGTGATTGATTTCCTTTTTGTACAGTCAAGGGCAAAGATATCGACACGGCCAAAGTTGCAAAAATGTGTATACACGACTTTATGCACTAAACATTAAGGCCGTGTACACATATTTTTGCAACTTTGGCCGTGTCGATATCTTTGCCCTTGACTGGTAGGTACACCTGATACAACTCATATAGCATTGATAGTCCCTGAGCAAAGCCGCGGACGGACAGACAGATAGACAGACAGTCACACAGACATGGCGAAACTATAAGGGTTCCGTTTTTACCATTTTGGCTCCGAAACCCTAAAAAAGGTTACAGCTCCATAAATTCACGTTCTACTTGTATTATAATGGCAAAAAAGCAAAAAAATAAAATAGACGCGACAGTAATTTTCAACTTACCTATAAAATTGAGGGAAAATCCTTACGAGTTGGCTACCACCAAAATACTGAAGAAAATCGCTGCACGAACTACTCCAGTCTTAAGTGTAGAATAACCAAACCCGTGCCAGGGTGGCCTGGGCTGCAGTGTGGAGGCTACTCGCTGCTGCTGGCTGCGCGCACTCCTTATAAACGCACCTCGGATTATCAGAAGCGTCATGCACAAAGTCGATTTTCATAATTTAATATAGTTTTCTAAGGCGAACGCACACATTCATGAGACATCTTTCCACAGGGATGGCTTCATCGTTGAGTTGGTAATTACTATTTACACCGGTATTTCCTGTAACAGGACAGGACCAATAAATAAAAATAAAGGCAAGTAGCTTCCAAGTGCTTTTAATTTAATTCGCATTAAAATATGAAAACGCTAAAACAAAAACGAAGATCTAACCTAACCAAATTTGCCGCCAAAATTGTATCGTCGCGCGCGCCGCACCGGGTCAGTGTGTTACCATGCGATTTTTGATAAAACAAGATTCTGTAATCATGCAAAGTTTAATCGCAACACCGCACACCGAAGCTGTATCCGCTGCTCCGTTGGCGACCTGTTATGAATTCCTTTATCACTGAAAATTTTAACCCTGTCGTGTTCAGCATTTGCCTTATCAAAAAATAAGTCTTTATGAGAGTAGTGCAGGCCCCCTGCGACAGGGTTCCAACGTGTGTCGCGTCCGAGCTTTCCGCGGTTTAGGTATTTAGCAATCTTAGAATTATTAAATTATGATCACATTGTACAAATTTTAGAGACTCCTTAACTCAAAAAATCTTTTTAATTTAAGATTAGAAGCTAAGGTTAATCAAGTTAATTATGCAATTTTTTTATTGAAATAAACAGTTACTTTTTTTTAACTATCCTACATCCTTCCCAGAATCTCAAACTGTCTCCGTATCAAATTTCATCTAAATCGGTTCAGTGAGGTTTAAGCGTGAAGAGCTTTCGCATTTATAAAATTATTAGGGATAAGGAAACGAAGGATTCAATTCATGCCATGATTACAATTTTTACCCCCCGACGCAAAGGGGTGTTATAAGTTTGACCGTTATGTGTGTCTGTGTGTCTGTCTGTGGCACCATAGCTCTAAAACAGGTGGACCTATTTGAAAGCAAGTTTCCTAGCGACAGTTTTAGACATGTTTTATTAAAATCGGTTCAGCCGTTTTTGAGATATTGAACTTTGAAGTGACGATGTCGGGGGTTTTCCAACTTTATGTTGGTTAGGTCGTTAGGTTATCCATTGAGTGTTAAATGATTTGCGTCGAACAGTAGATAATGCACAACTGAGTAGGTACCTAATATAATCCCTCCCTGACATTTTATTGCTTTACTCTTCTAATATAGTTATGAAAGAACTAAGACGCATGAGGACGAGCACTAACTGGATTACTTAACTAAGTATGTACCTGTACGGTAAGACAAGGGTTCTTTCGTAGATGCATTCATTACATTCCCACCTATCTACTGCACATTCCTTGAATTGTCATTCAATCGAAGATACATTACAGATAAAACCACATTCGTGTTTAAGGACCCCTATTATGATACAGTTGCATAAATAACTATTATCTACATGCATATCATAACTTCCCTATTATATGTTCAAAAACGACTATCAAATGGCCTTTATTATGAAACCTGGTATCTGCGGGTGCATCTTAATGTTCACATTAAAGTACCTACAGTGCATCTTAATGTTTACATTAAAGTCTCGGTAATACTTTTTTTAACAATGCATATCTGTAAATATTGTAGAAAACTTATGACATGCATGTAGATAATAATTATTATTCAGTCAAAGTCAAAGTCAAAATACAGGCCATATCTGAACATATTATAGAAAACTTATGATATGCATGTAGATAAAGTTATGTATGCGGCTATACATAATTAGGCATTAAAACACTCGTGTGATCTTATTATGAAACTCGCCTTCGGCTCGTTTCATAAAACCACACTCGTACCTACTTTAATGCCTCTCATTATGCACCAGCCACATAAATAACTATTAAACTATGCAGCATAATTAGGTACTATAGAACATTCAACACGCTTAATACTAAGTATAACTTCACCTGTAACCATGTATTGTATGTACGTATCTACAGGGTGAGGCGTGAATATATAATGAAAGTGAAAATTGTTTTATAGTTTATAATATTATATTATATATATGTAATCGATAATAGATAAAGAACAAACAAAAAATATTTTCAGTTACTCATTTCTTAAACATTATTTATTTTAAATGGCCTCCATCCTGATTGAGCATGTGGCGTTTTTGTAGTTTTATAGGTAGAAAATTTATTAGCAAACCCCTCACCGGTCCAACAGGGCTACTACGAAACTCGAAATTCGAAGTTCGTGTCGTGCGGTCCCTCACGCTCTCGTATTAAATAGTGTAAGTGTCAGAGGGACAGCACGACAAGAACTTCGAGTTTCGAGTTTCGTAGTAGCCCAGCTGTACGCATCGTCTTAGCTCGTGAGATGCCTTGAATTACTTGTGTCACTGACTTGTGTAATGAATGAGGGCTATCGCGTATGAATTCGCCGCTATAGGCGCTAGTGTTGCGTGAGGTCTCCGAAATGTCAAATCTCATAGTTTTTGGGTGAGCTACGCGGGTTTATTTATAATTAGAATATTTTTGTGAATATTTTGCAATATCTGAAATTAATTATGGCAAATATGCGTTCCGGGGCAATGAATGTCTGTGTTTTGACTTTTGAGACAGTTTTGTCTTTCGGAAACCTTTGTCCTCCCTTTTTTCCGAACAAAACGGGGACTATGCAACAATGTGGCATGCTCGATATTTTTATGGTACGGTTTTAAGGTGTATTAAATATGATTTTAATCTAAACTTTGTTTTCACGCCCGTAATAACAGACTTTGAAAGCCATACTTAAAAACCTCACGCAAGAGTGCGCCATCTAGTGAGACAAAAAACGATCCTGTTGAGGGGTTTAGTTTTTAGACTTCTTGTTTACAAGATCCCCATAAAAATAAGTCGGGAACAGTAAGATCCGGCGACCTTGGAGGCCAACAGTGAGTGTGTAGCGTTTCTTGAAATTAGTTTATCTCCGAATTTCTCGCGGAGCTTTGCTATGACTGGTCTTTCAATGAGACTGGTCGCACCATCTTGTTGAAACCATACAGCACGGCTACTACGAAACTCGAAACTCGAAGTTCGTGTCGTGCGGTCCCTCTGACACTTACCTATACTATTTAATACGAGAGTGAGAGGGTCGTTACGATACGAACTTCGAGTTTCAAGTTTCGTAGTAGCCCTGCTGAACTAAAGGTATGCGTTTTGGGCGTAATTTTGAAAAAAAAAGTATTTCACCATTTCCAAATAGCGAGCACCGGTAACTGTCACCGTAGTACCTACTGGCCGACAACGCAGGATGACGAAACTGCATACCACACCGTGACACGTTAACAACACGATAATCATGTCACTAGCAGTAGGCTCGCGATGGTAAGTTTAGGGTAGGACCGTGCCATGTTCATAAACACTTTTATAATCCTTAGAATAAGTCCAACGACTTGGTGGTTTCAAAGGGTCTAGCAGGCTAAGCGAACTAGAAGTGCCCCCAACGACGGATCTGGTCATTCTTTCAGGTGATGTACTGGCAAGTCCTAAGACACTATGCTTAATATCAGTCCTCGATCTCCTTTTTGTTTTCGAGTTTTTCAGGATAATGTAAATATTTTACATGGGTCAGGAACGGACCAGGAGAATACAGACAGTTCAATGTTGTTTGGCCGGTTTTCTTGACATTTACGACAGTATTTAATGTACTCTTCAATATCATCGTCAATTGATGGCCACCATACGTTAAAACGTGCAAGTGCTTTAATTGCACAAGTTCCAGGGTGCCCTGTATGCAGATATTTCAAAGTAGCCTTCCTGAGTGTATTCGGTATGATTATTCGACCTTGCCACATCAAAATCTCACTTTCGCTGGATAATTCGGTGCGTTTCCGAGCATAAGGTTTTAAGATGTCTGCATAAGATAAGAATGTTCCCGCCAACCTGTCTTAATGTTCTCCGATATTTGTTTGAAAATCGGATCATTTCTTGACGCATTCCGTATTACTTCTTCTGTCAACGCTATATCTGAGACACTGTCTGTTGTAGTTGAGAAACTATTTTGTGTACTGTTCAAAGAGTATAAGTACCTATGTAGGAATAATTCTGCACGGGAAGGTCTCTCATCAGGGTTGGGTATCCGGGAAAGGTAGTCAGCCATAAAATTCAGTTGTCCTTTTCTGAAGACGATGTCATAGTCATAGCTACCAATGATCAAAGCCCACCGTATCAATCGATTATTAACAAGTTTCGGTAAATTGCGTTGCGAGCCTAAAAGGTGAATAGAAGGTATGTGATCAGTGACTACTTGACTAGTGTGAATTTTGTGCCACGTAAGTATTGGTCAAACTTTTGGATGCCAAAAAATATTGCTAAAGCTTCTCGGTCAACAACTGAATATTTAGTTTCCGCTGATCTCAGTTTTCTTGATGCAAATACTATTGGTTGAATTTGGCAATTTGCTTTATGAAATAATACGGCACCTACCCCCTTTTCTGAAGCGTCACATGCTAAGAACAACGGACGCTTCTCATCAAAAGCCACAAGTGGTTTTGATTTACTAATGAGATTTTTTGCATTTTCAAACGCTGTATTTTCTTTGTCTGTCCATCGCCACTTCTGGCGGGTGCCAGTCAATGCATGCAGATCAGCACAGAAGCTGTGCAAGTGAGGTATGAATTTTTCATAAAAATTTACGAGGCCAAGGAATGATCGTAGTTCTTGAGCGTTAGTAGGCGGTGTCGCTTTTGTTATTGCTTCTTGTATCTTGGAATTGGTCGGCCGTATTCCGTCCTTACTGATTTTATGTCCCAGGTATTCGATATCTGTTTGGAAGAATGAACGTTTTGTTAAATTGACTTTTAATCTGTCATCTCCCAGGATAACAGGATCGAAGGAATTTGGGCACAAATTTGTGTTTGTCAAATACCATAACAAGTGTTTCGAGATGTTCATTTTTTTATTATTTTAATTAATCCTCGTCGCCAATGAAATATGTAAATATGTAATTTTCTAAGCCGTTTTTATGAAATATTATAATTAAAAATAGCTGTGTTGGTTTCTTGTGATCGTGGTATGCCGGGACATTCGTTTTTCAGCATCAGGGCTAGTAAAATAATTTCAGAGTACTGCGATTTGTCTACTTAACTAAGTTGTACTGTTGTAACTTTTAAACAATAAAGCTGTTTTCCAATACTGCTGAGTGTTTCTGCATTCAAACTCCTTACTTCTGAGTGTTGAACCAGTACGGTTCACAAATATATTACCATCTTCAGAATAAATATATTTTTATTGTTAGGCCATAAGCAACAATGACAATGTCAAAACCATAGAGCAGTAGTATACAGGGTGGCCCATTTATATCGGTCAGTATGGGAAAGTCTGAAACTATACGACATACGAAAATTTCTTCTTAGGAACCATGACATCGATTTTAATAACAAGAAAAACTGCATTCATGCATTTTAAAAAAAACCTGTACTCAGCTCGGGAATCGAACCCGGTTGTTTTGAAAAAAAAAAACTTCGAACACCTACTAAAATAAATTAAAGTATGTGAAAACAATGCATTATAATCATTTTACATAATGTTTCATGGACACATTTACTTCTTAAGACGTACACAATCGATATCTAAATAGAAATAGTGTAAGTTTTTTTTTTCAAAACAACCGGGTTCGATTCCCGAGCTGAGTACAGGTTTTTTTTAAATGCATGATTGCAGTTTTTCTTGTTATTAAAATCGATGGCATGGTTCCTAAGAAGAAATTTTCGTATGTCGTATAGTTTCAGACTTTCCCATACTGACCGATATAAATGGGCCAGCCTGTATAATCAGCCATTTATTGCATTTATGCTAAGTTCTGACTGATGATGACAATACAATAACATGATACAATAGTGGTACCATCGAGCTGTTCTGATAATGGAGGAGTCGAAAGGTAGATATTATTATGGAATTCCAAGACAGAACTACCCATTTGGGCTTGTTAGAACCCTGCACTTTGGCCAAGAATGTTATCCAGTCTGATGGATAATGGATTAGTCACGCAAGTTTACTATAAAGCGCGTTATTGGTTTTCAAAACTATTTCTATTGATGTCCTCCGAAGTCGTGTCCGACAAAGGCGAACCTTTAGGCTTGCTTATTACGTGCCCGAATATGGCTGGCAAAGCCAAACTTAGTCTTAAAGGTTAAGCTTAAATTGACCACTATAATTATACGTGTAAGTGTTGTCGACAGACAGCTCGGGTTCACAGCGCGGTGCTTCGCAGTCCTCTGCGGTCGTTATAACGGGAGTAGGGCAACGAAAACACCTTCGATAGTGGACTGTATTTTTATTGCACTGTTTCGTTCGTCAATTCGCGGTGGTAAATCGGAGTCCGGTTCGATATCGCGGTGGTCGGTCGGTAAGGCAGCAATCGGAGGTCCGTTGGAATAGCAGGGGTCGGTTCGCTTTGCTGGTCGCTGGTCGCTTGTTCGCTGGAGGCTTCGGAGAGAGGAGCGCTTCGGGTCGCTGTCCGCGTCGAACTGAACTATCGTGGTATCATCTCGACCCCCTGCGGAGCAGGGGGGCGGGGATGCTGCTCGGGGCGGTTGCCCCCCTCAGCAGCGTCATGCGCCGACCACAAATATGGTCGGGTCCCTGGTGTCGAGGCTAGGCCTCGGAGGATGTCAAGTCCGGTGTTCTTCTTAAACCGCCAGCGAGATCAAGCCCGCCGGATGGGACCCCATTCGGGGAGGTCCAGCGAGCGATCATCAACCGGCGGCAAGGTAGGTAGTGTCCAGGTCCGAGGATGTCTGGTCCGGTAATCAAGGGCTCGCTGCGCGCACGAGGTCGCGCGGCAGGCCCTTGTTGTCCGGCGGTCGGCGGTGATAGGGCGCCAGCTCGCACAAGTGGCGAAAGCGCGACCTATCCGCACGACCAAACATCCTGGTGGTGAGGCTGCCGATGAAATGGCCCAGGGGTTCTACGCCTAGGCCCCGAGCAATGACGGTATTCCGCACGTAGTACGAGGCGTCAAGGATGCTGCGCAAGGATAGCGACTGCTGGGCATCGAGTCGCTTCCTATTGCACTCTCCCACCAGCGCGTACCACGCGGGGGCTGCATATGTTAGGCGTGACCGGACATAAGTCTTGTACACGCCCAACTTGGCTCGCAGTGTCAAGCGGGACCTTAGGACCGGGCGTAGAGCTGCACTATCGCTGCGGGCGGACCTGTTTTTATACCCCCGCGGCCGGGGTACAGCCCGCCCGTGATTGGCTATAATTCCCCGATAATCCAGGCGCTGTGATTGGTGGACCAAAATCACAAACGCACTGAATTACCGGGGAATTTTCACTATCGCTACCGGGGTTTTTTGCCTTTATTAAACTACAACTAATCGATTTCGCTACTTACAATATACAATTAGATTCTTAAACTACTTATTCGCTATTTACAATGATTCTTAACCTAATTAGCCTACTTATTCTATATTAACAGCTATTTATTTACAATATTTATTTACAAGTTCTATATTTATATTTCGGTTTCATGGCTGTCCGCAACAGTAAGTGTAGGAAGGTGTCGGTCGGGCGGGTCTTTATTCCTATTATTATGTATGCGGTAAGCATGTAAGTAATCTCTACGTATAAAAGTAGTTCGATGTATATATTTATCTAGTAGTCGGATATGTAATAAGTTAGATTTTTATATTACTTATTGCTATTCGGATGCTTCCTTGCACCATTAACGACTGCAATATGGTTTTACTTATGGAGTTTTTCAGAATCATTTGTAGGTGTCAGTGTCACTGGATTTCATTTATAAAAGTACAGGCAAAATTGTCCTCCAGTGGACAGCCATATTTTCTAAAAAACCAACCAACCAACTGAAAATATTATCCTTTTACCTTTTTTGGAGAAATAATAGTAGATTATTGTCGTGGCCTGGAAGTAGGCAATTGCTGGCTGAGTATGAGTACGCAAGCTCGTCCGTTTAACTAATAAGAAGCCAGCAATTGCTATTCCAGCCGAGACTAATATAAAGCTTTTCTCAAAAATGGTGAATAATTCTGAAATAGAATAAGCGTTTTCTCAAAATATATTATAAAATTTAATTTTATTCCAATATTTTTCTTATGCTTTCCCGCCTTTTTTTATTAAAAATAAACTGCAGGTGTATTTTTCCACCGAAAACACCAAAAGCTATTTCAGACCCAATAGAAAAAGTCCGGAGTTCCAACAAAATATCTGATACCGGCCATTAGACTTGGCTGTACATACGACTTGTGCCAACATTTCCATGGCCTTTTTAACTTAAAAAAAATAAAATAATGTGAATGATTGCAGGCGCGCTGATTCATTATTGTCGAGCTAGTGCGCCTGCAATCTTTTTAACTTTTAATTTTTCGCTGACCATAAACTATGCACTTCACCTTCTGATATGTAATAGTAGATTATTGTCGTGGCCTGGAAGTAGGCAATTGCTGGCTGAGTATGAGTATTAAACGGACGAGCTTGCGAGTCCGTTTAACAAATACGAAGCCAGCAATTGCTATTCCAGCCGAGACTAATATAAAGCTTTTCTCAAAAATGGTGAATAATTCTGAAATAGAATAAACTTTTTCTCAAAATATACCTAGTATAAAATTTAATTTTATTCCAATATTTTTCTTATGCTTTCCCGCCTTTTTTCATTAAAAATAAACTGCAGGTGTATTTTTCCACCGAAAACACCACAAGCTATTTCAGACCCAATAGAAAAAGTCCGGAGTTCCAACAAAATATCTGATACCGGCCATTATTAGACTTGGCTGTATACGATGGTGCGAACATTTCCATGGCCTTTTAACTTTAAAAAAAAAATGTGACTGATTGCAGGCGCTCTAATTAATTATTGTCAAGCTAGCGCGCCTGCAATCGTTTTAACTTTTTAATTTTTCGCTGACCATAAACTATGCACTTCACCTTCTGATATGTAAAGAATAATGTCAACTTTTACGGTCATTTTTGAGAAAAATATTTTTTATCTGGCAACTTTGAAGCAACATGTACATGTCATGTCATTGTCAACCGTCTACTGACTGCAGCGAACGAAGCGACCGAAACCGAATTTGATTTGATGTAAAATTTGTAAACTCAATCAATTAAGCAGCAAGTCGATGAACTGTGTTGTGTTGTATTTCGTTTAAAGTCCGTATAGAGGTTGTTAAATTGCTAATTTATTGTGAAATGGATTTGACTGATGATATAGAATTAAGTGAGGATGAAGAAATCTCAGTAGAAACAGTGTTAAAGTCAGTTCAGTGCGCATGGCAAAACGAACGTTTAGCGCCAGAAATCCTACCCCACCGCAACGATATGATTGAGTGTATGCTGGGTCAAATACAACACATGGAACGAAATATCAACAAACTCCCTAAAACAGATCTACGAGCATGTATTCACAAAATGGAATTAAGCAGAATAAAATTCATGATATGTAATTACTTAAAAACTAGGCTGCATAAGATAGAAAAGTACTGCATTCCTATAATTATTGCAGAAAGACAGCGAATAGAGTCTGGTGCTAATTATCTAACTCCGGCGGAGTTTAAATATGCTCAGGAATATTCATTGAACATGGAAAGCCATTTGAAATCAGCAGTGTTAGCTAAGCTGCCAGGTACTATGGAGACACTCGAGATGAGTAAACTAGCGGTCTATCCCAATCTGCAGAGTCATGTGTTTCTGAAGGCCAATACCGCTGTCAAAGGAGTAGTGTTGGAAGAAGGGCTTGGAGACCAGGATGTAGAAATAGAGTTAGAAAGTAGGTATATTTTAATAAGAGCAATAACATTCAGAGATATTTGCCTATAATAATGGTTCAGTTTAGGTTAAAAAGCTCAGTGACCTGTGGTCACATTTAATTTTACTTTGAACTGTCAATCAATATTCCTGTCTCCCTGCATGTACAGTCAAAACCATATAAACTGAAACCAGATTTAATGAAATCAAATTTATCAACCAAGAAAAAGTCCCCACATGATCTTATATACCAAATGAACACTGGTATAACAACCAACCATGTTTAACTACCAAAAATTGCTGTCCCTTCAAATTGTTATAAATGGTTTTGATACAGTAAAATAATTGTCACAGATGGCCTTAAACTCTTTTGTATAATAATACAAAATTTTGTGTATTCCAGATGGATCACAGCACATTCTACAGTACAAACCCATTGCGGAACTAGTAAAAAATGGAAAGGTTCTGTTAGTGTGAATGTGAGCTACTGCTGTGTATGTGAATGGATTAATAAATATAGGAATATTTACATCTACAGATGCAGCTAAGTTGGTGTGCACAAGATCGTGAGATAACAAAAGCCTTATTGTCATCACAATATTATGCTAAATTGAACTTTTACTTTTAACATAAAATAACCACATTGTTCACTATTCTTACATCCAAGCATACTGTTTATGCTAGTCTTATAATTATAAGGTTAGGTACTTTATTTCTAGATTCATGTTGGCTAATACTTATTACTGGGAACCTTGTTTTGCCCTTAATTTCTGGCTCTGTTCTCATGAAACATAAAACTTTCCTAGTTTCATACAGTACAGTACCTGGCGACAAAGATTGCACATCAGTCTTTGGAAAGAGACAATTGGCTATTTACGACGATTTCCAAACACTGGCGACATTCCATCAATCGCATTTATTAAATGATGTTTTACATCAAAGACATACTGCATTTTATGGACTTAATTAGTTTAAGTCAAATGAATGACATGTAAACTTTGGTTATCTATAGAGCTGTTGCAATCACTAGAAAAAGGATAGTCAAAAAAGAGATACAATTAGATTAAAATACACCTATTTTTATCTATGTATTAGAGATGGGTCGAACACATTGGTTTCACTGAATACACATATTTGGCCAAATCTTTGATAAAACTTTTACCGAACCTAATATTTGCCAGAATATTCGGCATAATTGATTCCTAAGTAGAAACTAGAAATATGATTCATTATTTGTTGAAATGTTTAATCATGCAACTCTTGATTAAATCAAAAGACTTGCTTATTTTCTCACAATAAAGACCTCATGGATTATATAACATATTATTTTATTATAAAAATCACTGTCTAAAATAAGGCCGTGATAACATATTTTTGAGTTCAAACAACACATATTTAATTTAATAGTTCTCACAGTACCACTTTGCCGAACATTCGGTGATTTAGCCGAATACGAATATTCGGTAAACCTGCCGAATATACGGAATACCGAATATAAAACGAATATTCGGCCCATCCCTACTACGTATATGAGTAACATAAAATAAAAATAGCCTTTATTCACTGATAATAAAATACAACATGATAGTTTGTTGGCACCGCCACATTCCCATCAGATTGTCTCCAGGACATAGGCCTCCTCCAGCAGCTGCCATTCTCCTCTATCCCTCGTTTCTCTTCGAAACCTTAAGCCTAAGCAGGTCATCCTCCCACCTCTTTTATTGTCTTCATCTAGTTCTTGTGCCATCCCTAGGGTACCAAAGTGTGACATCTCTAGTCCATTTTTGCCTTGCTGACCTTATCACATGGCCTGTCCATCGCCATTTCAGTCTTCTTATCTTACGAGAGATCTGTCACCTTTGTATAGGTAGAGCCATTCACGATGACGCGTGCCGTGATTCTTATTACAATGTCATTAATGTCTAATTTTCACAAAATCACGCGTCTTCGTGGATGGCACTAGGTATAGCCTTTCTCATTTTGGTCAGTCTCCATTTGTCGCTGAGTTTTATGTGTGTAACATGCTCCTCTCCATTCCCTGTTGTCAAACTTTTATTTTTTGGCTCAGTTTATTTGTCAGACCCCAGGTTTGGCACCCATATGTGAGTACAGGTAAAATGCACAAGTTGTACACTTTATTCTTTTGTGCTATAGGAAAATCTTTATTTTTCATTATGTTTTTGAGTGACTAATAGCGAGCCCAAGTGTTATTTATCCTCCTCTGAATTTCTTCCTCCATTTGCGTATTTGGTAAGATTACCTGGCCTAGATAAACATATCCACACATATTCCATCAAAACATAAATGTGAAATGAAAGCCAAGTTCATTATTATCATATATGCCTTGATTGTTGACTTTATAGACAAAAGAAGTGAGATCTAAGTGGGTGCCAAGTTGCCTACCAAGCCTGAAATTTATATATAACAATATACATAAAATATTTTATAACAACTTAAAATATCATTTCTTCTTATAACTTATAGGATAATATATTGAAGCCTAAGGTCTCACTTGGCTAGTTCTCATATACGAATTATAATTAAGTACCTACTAAAACAGTCATGGAATAGCTCTTTGTTCGATAGCTAGTTTCAACCAGAACTTACAGCTTTAAAACTTGCGAAGGCTATAACATAGCACAATGTTAGTACTTACTGTTAGTACAGTGAAAATTATATACCTTATGGAAGATTATAGTTAAAATTTACTAACTGTAAAATTGCGATTAGTTGTTTTAGCAAATGCTTTTTTGCCAAATAATAATTTGAGTAAAATATTTTGGGATGTAATACTTTGGGAAAAATTTTTTTGCCCATACATTAGTAATCCCTCGGCAGATCCTCAGTGCCAAGATAAAGCTATAAACAAAGTTTCATTGATGAACATATTTTGCCGCCAACTCTCATTTGGTCTTATTTTGCCTGTAGTATTGTTGCCCCATCAAACGGCAGTTGGCTGGTTAGCCCAAATAGTTTCAAGTTTGTCATCATCCCCCTTAGAACGCCACAATGAACGATAACTCGCCACTTGCATCCACCGGTTTCCCGCAACTCTCACGATGTCGTCAGTCCACCTGGTGGGAGGCTTCAAGTTTGTAAGTTTAACAATTACACCTTGCATTTTTTATAAGATCCAAAAGGAAGAAGATACTTTAAATATGCTACATTTAAAGTGTTGTTTGATTCTAGGAACAATGTTTTAATCTACAATTTTGCTAATGCAATTTTTTATGAATGTACAATGAAATTTTGTAAAGTAATACTGATTATTTTAAGTATAAGTAGTAAGGAAATAAAAATCGAGGTTGCTGAAAATGCACATATTTATGGATTTTATTTGTACACAACTGCCCCAAGAAAATGAACAGTAGAGGCGAATTATATTTTTTAACTTCTAATATCTTTTATACCTTTTCAGACATCACATACCTAATCTCATCTCGCTTATAAATGTACCGTAATCCTACTAGGAACCCTTATGGTTTTGCCAGGTCCATCTGTCCTTGGTTTAGCTTAAAGACTGTAAGAGGCTGTTTCACCGTCCATTGATTAGCGTTAACCGACGGTAAAATGTGATGCCGTCTCCGTCTATTCAAACAAAACAAATAGAGACGGCATCACACCTAGCCGCCAGTTAACACTTAATCAATGGATGGTGAAACAGCCCCTTAGTGTTAGAAAGTTGTAATTTTACATGAAAATACTCAATGATTTTTAATTGGTGATCAGGAGCTGAAAAATATGAATATCAAGTCCAATTTGATTTCTTAAATTGAGGTCTCACTCAATTATCCCACTGTTTAATTAATTACAATTAATGATTTTGTTTAATTAAACTAATATAATAATGAACTTACTCGTTCATCTATTGCTTACTTTCCAGCCTCTACAACATAGTACAATTTTTTCTCCTAAAGTCATAGTGTGGGGTATGATTGGATAAGTTTTTCAGAAATATTGTACCTGTGTAAGCTGGATAAGACTATTTGTCGACTAAGGATTCCATTTACAAAGGCTTTGAAGTGGTAATTTTTATTATAAGAAAGCGTCCCCCCTCAAGCTAAGCCATTGGCATCAAAGATCTGAAAGAGAATATAATGATAGTAGGTATATATAATGAATTTAAAAGGAAAACTGTTAGCGTATCTATCATGAATGTTTTCCTTAAATTAATACGGAACCCTATACTGTGCGCGCTGCACATGCACTGACATGCGCTTGGCCAAACTCTATGCTTACACCTATTTAGTACTTAGTTTTAAAAAGTGTCTGATTGTTTTTCCGATGCAGAGACGTTCATTGTTGAGGAGTCCTGATCCCTCACCACCCCTTCCATTTCACTATATGCAGTATGTATGTGTGAAATACTTGTCATTGAGTAATAACTCCGGTGCCCAGCTGTGGTCTTCATCATCAGTTCCACTTCACCAAATGACGATTTTCAAGAGCAAATGCACGAGTTACTACTAAATATTATATCCAAATTACCATAAGTGTCCCTACAATAATTTGAAGAATTCCTTCGATTTCCTTAGGATCCAATCATCAGATTATGATTTAGTGTTTATGGGACCCAATTGGAGTACTTATTCCTATACGAACGAAAAAAAATCATATCTAGAGTTCTGAGGTAACAAACATAAAAATAATAATAATAAAAATGCAACTGAATTGATAATCTTCTCCTTTTACTGAAGTCGATTAAAAATGGTACTCCTACTTAATTGCGGTTGCTCGATTTTTTATAATAAATATCTGAGTAAAATGCAGAATCGTATATTAAAAGGAATACAATAAATAATAAAATAAAAGTCACGCATGAAACATCAAAAATATGTATTCAAAATCGAATTCGAACATTAAAATCACAATAGGTACTTACCTACATTTTTGGACATTACTATTTTTCTTACTTATTCTGTCTTATGTATAAATTTGACTTAACTAGTAAGGCTGTTTTTAAGTAATTTGAGTCTGTATAACATCACATACGTTTTTTTTTTCATTATGCAAAGTCTTTTAAGTATTAACCGGTAGCTTAAAAATAGACAGTTAAAATTAAATAAAATTATATATTATAAGTACCTAATATATTTTGCAGTAATCTCACGCTCAATTTTGCATTTTATCATGCAAAGTGAATTTACAAACGCATCTGCATTATTATTATTAGCACAGGAAAAACTTTTGTTTATAACTTTATCGTGACACTAGAAAAAAAGGATCTGCCGAGTCCTAACTAAATTTAGGCGTCCTACCTCCTCCCCGGCGGTATGGGCAGGGGCCAACGTTTAAGAAATGCAAATTTTACAAACTAGGCGAGTGAGGTGTCATTTTCTATTTATTTTTTTGGGCTCAATCGATTGAGACCGTACTTATATTTGCGGACCAATATTTTGCCAGATATGAACGGTTTTTGTTGAAAACAATAGTTTCTCAAGATGTGGATGTGATGGTAATCAGGGATGTACGGAGCTCCGATTCCGTTTCCGTTAACTCGGAACTTCAGTTTGATATTAAACATCCGTTTCGGTTCCGGTTCCGTTACTTTTGAAACGGAAGTTATATCTGATGTCAATGCTTACCGCGGCGACTGGACATGAGCGGCGCACATCAAAAACAAACAGAAGGCTAATTATGCAACGTTTCTGACACTCGCGATCACAACCCTTGCTCCGGTTCCGTTTTGGGTTCTGATTCCGTTTCTGGTTCCGATATACTAAATTGAAAACATCTGGTTCCGCTTTCGGTTCTGATAAAACCACATCCGTTGCATCCCTGATGGTAATAGATTGCTCTCAGTGATTCAACAAAAACCCTTCATATCGCGTAAAATATTGATCCTATTACTATGAAGAAAAGAAAATAAAGACTTTTTAGTACATTGTGTCTTAAGGGCGGTAAACAAGGAATTACGAACGAGAGTCTATTAGATGCCAGAAGTCGAAGACTGAGGGTTTTAATGAGTCGATGTTCGTAATTCTAGTACCGCCCGTGCGACATACAATGTTTTTCATCACATTTGCGAGTAAAATTGTTTATCTGTAAAAGAAAAACTAATATTTTTTCAAAAATTGCCGATACCGCTGACTGCGCTCTTGGCAACAAAATTTCATTGATGTACATATTTTGCCGCCAAAATATCCCATTTTTCCTGTACTAATAGGAACGGCTCGACGCGGCTATTGCTGCTTGCGCAGTCATTAACTATCGCTGTTTGCCCGGGGCGGTGCGCAACCGTTCGGGCGGTTTTGTAGTGTGTCTCGCCACAAACTGACGCCGCCGGAGGATTAAGCAGTTTTATGGTTGTCAGCTTCGTGGGCATCGTCAGCGTCAACGTAGATGATGTGTTTCTGGTAAGCGTCACGCGCGAGGTCGCGCAGGCTCTGCTCGGAGCCGGGCCCGAGCTGCGCCACCATGCGCGAGAACGGGCCGTCCGGCGCCTGCAGCAGCTCGTGCGGGTGCCCGCACTCCACGACCTGCCCCGCCTCCATCACCTGCACAAGCACGGAGAGTGGTTAGTCCGCGGAAATACGCCACCCAGCGCACGGGAGTAGCGAGGGTACTCACGATCACGCGGTCGGAGTCGGCCACGGTGTGCAGCCGGTGCGCCACGGTGAGCACCGTGCAGTCCGCGAAGTACTCGCGGATGGATTTCTGGATCAAGGCGTCGGTGCTGCAACAAGAGCCTGAATGAGCGACAGTGCTAAAATAGCATTTTATGCAACTGTATCATAATAGGTGTCCTTAAAACACGAGTGTGGGTTTATGAAACGAGGCGTACTACATAGGTAGGTCTGCCCCACGAGCTGCGCCCGCGACGCCCTCCCCCCCCCCCGTGACCACGTGCAGCAGCAGATCGTCGCGCGCGCAGCGGGCACAGCTCGTGGGGCAGACATACCTACGTAGTTCTCGTTAATGCAGGTCTTTCTCAATGGTTTTTGAACACATGATAGAGGATTTAATATATGGATTTAGGTAAAATATTGTATGCAACTGTACGTAATTAGGCCTTAAAACACTCATGTGACCCTATTAAACCCACAGTGGTCCTTAAAACCCACACTCGTGTTTTAAGGACCCCTATTACGATACAGTTGCATAAAATACTATATCATGCTGAGTGGTACAGTAGCGAGTCTCGCTGTGTCTCGGTGAGTGCGCGTGGGCGAGCGTACTTGGGGTCTACGTTGGCGGTGGCCTCGTCCAGCACGAGCAGGCGGTTGCGCGCGAGGGCGGCGCGCGCCAGGCACAGCAGCTGGCGCTGCCCGGCGCTGAAGTTGGAGCCGCCTGCCGCCACCTCCGCCGACAGTGACGTCACGCTCTGCTTTAACTCCACCTGCACATTACACACATACATAGTCAGTAAGGTTCTCACGGTGAAACTAGTCCAGTTAATAAAAGCAGGCTGTGGAGCAGGCTGTGGAGCGAGCTGATGCGCAGCCCTTGCGCAAGCCCCGACGGCATCTTGCGCGTCATCGCCGACCGGCCTACTGTGCCCGAAACAGCATCGTAGGATGCATTGCAAGTGTCACCCACAAAGTAAGTAGTAGCGTTAAGCTTAAGACCTTTTTTAGGGTTCCGTAGTCAACTAGGAACCCCTATAGTTTTGCCATGTCTGTCCGTCTGTCTGTCCGCGGGTAAGCTCAGAGACCGTTAGTAATAGAAAGCTGTAATTTGACATGAATATACATATCAGTCACGCCGACAGTGGTTCAATAAAAAAGGAAAAAAAAAAATTGTAGGGTACCTCCCATAGACGTAGTGGGGGTAAATTTTTTTTCTCGACACCCTATATTGTGGGGTATCGCTGGATAGGTCTTTTAAACCATTGGGGGGTTGCTAAGACAATTTTTCTATTCAGTGAACTGTGCGAAATATTCAACTTTAATGTGCAAATTTTTCATTGAAATAGAGCGCCCCCCCCCCCCTCTAACATCTACTGTTTGATGGAAAAATTAGAAAAAAAAACAGAATGGTAGTAAATATATCAAATTTACAAGGAAAATTATAGCAGCTAAGATTGCTTGAGAATTATTTGTCGACAAACCAAAGTGATATGATAAATAAGCATAGCTCAAAGAATTAGCAGGTTGAAGTGGTAGTGTGATATGAAATCATTTGAGCAGGGCAGGGCAGGACATATGTAGGTATGTACATTATCACCGATTAATTCTGAGCCAGTTCCAACTGGACAAACGTTCAATTAATTTATTTACCTGTTCTAATGCTCTCCAGATGTCTTCATCAGTATATTTGTCGAACGGATCCATATTGTAACGTAAGCTGGCCGAAAATAGGACGGGCTCTTGTGGGATGATAGCAATCTTTGCACGAAGCTCCTGTAAAATGTAAAAACTGCTTAAGGAGAATCTTTTTCCGAATCGTATTGTCTTCTGTCTACAGCCTGAGGGGCATGTGCAGCAGAATATGTCGTCCTTAGTTTGATATCGTTCAAGTAGGTAGAGGAGTGAAACACAAGTGTATCTACCTTGAGCGAAATCTCGCCAGTGTCGACGTCGTCGATGTAGACGTGTCCGTCGATGGGCGCCAGCCGGAAGAGCGCAGAGATCAGCGACGACTTGCCCGCGCCCGTGCGCCCCACCACGCCCACCTGCCAAGAACGACCGCCGTGGTTAATGCGCGCGACCGAAGCCCGTTCGTCCAGCGTCGGCACTCGGGGCACGTACCTTCCAGCCGCTCTCGATGACGATGTTGAGGTTCTTGAGCACGGGCTCGGCGTCGCGGTCGTAGCGCAGGTAGAGGTCGCGGAACACGAGGCGCGCGCGCTGCGGCCAGCCCGCCGGCGGCGGCGGCCCGTCCGTCACCTCCTGCGGGAGCGACGTGTACTGCGTCACGCGCTCCACACTCGTCATTTGTGATATAACTTCTGTTATCTGTTTGACGCCGTACTGCACCATGTTCACCAAAATTAGACCTTGACTGATTGCAAGACCAACGTTGCCGGCTTTTGTTGACCCTAAAAATTTAAACATAAAAAATATAATCGTTACTATTGTGGTAGTGATGAATGGAATCAGTGAGGGCTATCGTTTTTTGTCTCACTAGATGGCGTACTGTTGCGTGAGGTTTTTAAGTATGGCTTTCAAAGTCTGTTATTACGGGCGTGAAAACAAAGTTTAGATTAAAATAATATTTAATACACCTTAAAACCGTACCATAAAAATATCGAGCATGCCACAGTGTTCCATAGTCCCCGTTTTGTTCGGAAAAAAGGGAGGACAAAGGTTTCCGAAAGACAAAACTGTCTCAAAACACAGATATTCATTGCCCCGGAACGCATATTTGCCATAATTAATTTCAGATATTGCAAAATATTCACAAAATTATTCTAATTATAAATAAACCCGCATAGCTCACCCAAAAACTATAAGATTTGACATTTCGGAGACCTCACGCTACACTAGCGCCTCTAGTGGTGAATTCACACGCGATAGCCCTCATTAAACTTTGAATCATCTTACCATCGTTGAGAAACAGGAAAGTGTAGGCCACGACGACAACATACGTAGCTGAGATAAGCGACAGCCAGATAGAAAATGCCGTGTTAGAAACTAATGTTAAGTACCTAAAAACAAGAACAACAAATCAGTACAAGTTTATGTTAAAAAAAAAAAAACATATTTAATACAAGCTTTTTTACTGACTGTAGGTACTTATTGTTGACTTGCATTGTCACCCAAACTACATATCCGCATTAAATTTTAAGTCGGTAATATTAACCATCGAGGAGTTCCTTTCTGCGGAGACGATCCTGGCAGGACCACCAAGATGTCACTACGAGATTATTGTATTGTCACCAAATTTACGTATGCCAAATTCCAAGTCGATCGGACAAATGAAAGTGGGTCAAATTTAGCTTCCAAGATTTGACCTAAATCTATTCTATTACTTACTTATATAAAAAAATTGTTTGTCCTGACTGATTCAGCATCCATCGCCCAGCCGAAACTATTGGAACCAGGAACTTGAAATTTGGCAGACATAATTATACACTACTTACTTACACTTGTACTTTGTACATCTTATTATCCTGTGTTCTGTTATTTTCATGTGTTTTTATGTACAATAAAGTTAAGCTAGAGCGCTGAAACTTTTTTTTTTTACAAATAAAACACGTAATTCAGCTATTTTAGAAATTCTACCCTTAAAAGGGTCAAGAAGGGGTTGAACGTTTGTATAGAATTCTGATCGTTTATAACGTTGGTGCGTTCCAAAAATTT